>NC_067241.1:19705733-20005733 GCF_019924925.1 Ctenopharyngodon idella
GTAATTAAGGTCGACTGTGAAACTCACTGGCATATCGTGGAAGGGCAGGCAACTGGCATTTACCTTAATTAGATAAAGATATGTACAAGCAATGTCCTCTAGAAGAAGGCGCCTGTCTTCCAACCGGAAGTTAGGAGTGCTGGCAGCTGCCTGTGCTCAGGTAAATAAGGAGCAGCTTTGTGATTTGATGGGCGAATAGAGGGAGGGAGAGAACTAGGTGGAGATGGAGAAGTTTAACCGACTGGGCAGCTGTTATAATTCTATCCCCTCTCTGCTGACTTGAGTTCATTCTTTCTTCAGCCTTTAGATTGTTTTAATAATACAACTAGTCTGCAGTATACCTTACATATGTACCTGCAGAATTAACCATACAGGGCCTTTAACAGGTGTTTAAGTAACCAAGCTTATAAGAACACGGATCACTACCACTAATGCTTGGGAACCCCCCTGAGTAACAATGTGTTCTCCATGTTCATTTATTTGTCTCACTCGCACACAATAACAGGTAGGTGGTCACTTCCTTAATCACTTACTCAGGAAATGAAAGTGTGGAGCCTTGTCTGCACATTATAGTACCAAATCAAAACAAAAACACTGGCAATGTGTGCACAGGAGAACGCTTTATCCCATTTTAAACATGCATTTTATTAAAGGAAAACATAAATCAAAATCTTAGAACACTTATTCAGTATCTGCAGCCATTCACATACAGAATAATATAAATCAGTGGTTCTCAAATGGTTGGTCATGACCTAATAAAAGGGAGGATAAAACACTTCCCATACCTTTTGTTATTGACGTCAATGGCTATGCTTCCAATCAAGCTATAGCAGAAGTTCAACTGGTACGTGGCAGCCCAAAAATGTGTTGCAGGTCTGTTCTGATAGGGTCATGGACAGCAGGGGAAATGTAACAAATAAACTGCAACAAAGCATATAATAGTGCATATTAGGATAGCAAAATATACAGGCTTATTAACTTTAAAAGGAAGGAGAAAATGCTTCCCATATCTTTCATTCATTAACAACAAGCATTCAATCAAACTGTACAGTACTTCCATACAAATTCACCTGTCATCAGCTAGCTAAATTAGACAGATGCCAATGTGGAAAAAATATAAACCAAAATATTACCCACACCACATTAAATACAAAATGGCAATGGTTTTTAAGGTGAAGTGTGCCACTAGTGTCACCAAACAGAAACGCAAAAATAATGACCCAAACTTTGTCCCAGCCTGCAATTGGTCAGCCAAAGAGGTAACCCCACCCCAATATCACATCATTGGTATGCTCAAACAATTAAAATGCATTTAAAGGGATAGTTCACCCAAAAATGAAAATTCTGTCATCATTTACTCACCCTCAAGTTGTTTCAAACCTGTTTGAATTTCTTGAACACAAAAGAAGATATTTTGAATAATATGGGTAACCAAACAGTTGATGGACCCACTGACTTCCATAGTATTTTATATATATATATATCAACCAATATCAATAAACTAAAAAAAAAATCTATATGTGCTGATTAACCTACAAATGGCTGTGCAAATTAAGCTGGGAAAACAGAAATATGTTACATCCAAAATATGACATACTTCACCTTTAAGGACACTTTTGTATGACAAACAACTGTGCAACTGTGTTGAAAGTGCAACATAAAATCTGGGTCCTGAAGCAAAACCAGCGGAGAACCAGTGATATAAATAGTGGCACCATTTCAAAAGGGCACGAAGTGGAGGAAGGCCAGCGCTCTGTGTTTATTAATGCTGTCTACCAACAATGCTCGTCATGCAGCCATATGGTGCTGATAAGATATCTGGGCGCAGAGTTAAAATCTAATTTTAATAAATTCTTAATCAGCTTGTAGGATACTGAAACAACATAGTTAATGGAAATGTGTGGAGTCAGCGAGGTCTTTTGCAGTCGTGGTCTTTAATAAGATTTGAGAGGCATTACAACAACACAGCAGTCAATGTCACGTTGAGCTGCTCTCTCTGTCTGTAACTCAAATGCAGGAAAAAAGGGAAGAGGAGAGCGGCGAGCGCGGGGAGGAAAACATGGTCATCTGTTTCAAAAGAGACGGAATGTGATCTCTGGGGGAGAGAGTTGCAGGCGCTGTATATCACATATCATCTTCTCTGATCATTCACGCTTTCTAATTACTGAAGGTGAGGAGGGCCATAATTTTATCGTATTTGTTTTGCATCACTGCAAAAATAGAAAATGAGGGCTTGCAGAGCTGTACCAATTTACTTCATTTCGACCTTGATTAAAAGAAAATTAATTGCCACATCTCTCATTATGTTGCAAGCGGCATTTGATGACTGGAATGGAAAAACTAAAAAAAAAAAAAGAAACAAAAAACAAGACGCACAGCCTCACTGGGAGTGCAAGCTCGACCCGAGTGTTCAGGAGACAACACATTCTTTTAATGATGAAAATAAACAGGCCTTTTAACACAAGCATCACAAGACAATGTCAAAGATATTAGTCTTAATATCACAACGGTTTTCTTCATGGTGCTTAACAGCGGAAGAGACCTTGTAACTTTGCCATTTTGTCTAGCACATCCTTCGCAAAACACAATTAAATCTTTGAACCGAGTTGCACTAAGCTTTGTTAAGTTAAGGAGACAAGCCACTGAGCAGAACTTTATGTTGACTGACAAAACAAGAAGAGATGAGACAGGATCTAAACAGATCACCATGAAGACTATGTAACTAGACAAGCTCCAAAATGTCTGCGAGCACGTTAAAAATGTGGGATGTCTTCAATTGAACCTATAAATGAGCTTTTCATGGTTTTAAAATTAATATATAAAAATAAATACTAACACTAAAATAAATTATTGTTTTAAATGCTCCAAGTTAATTGAGGCATCACAACATTATAATGTAGGCTATTGTATGAAAATTTGATACTCATTTTGAGGTTTTCTGAAGATGAACTGTTATTAAATTATTTGTGTTTTTAGATTAACTTTAAGTGAGTGTTAGATGGTAAAAACATAGGCTAACCTAAATGTAAAAATGTCAAATGGATGCACAATTAAATATGCTTCGCATCGGACGGTTCTTTGTCTCCGCATCGTATATTAAAATCGTTTAATGCACAGAAAGTGGTGGATTATACCTAATACTACCATGGTCATTTACCAGCAATGACAAGTTAAAGCTGTAATTGATGTTTGCAGCACTTAATATGAATGAAAGGGTTAAAATGACGGTTATTTTCGTCAGCTACCGTCCACACCAGCGAACGATAACAAGCAAGACAATGTTGTCAAAACTAGCGCTGGATACCTGAGGTCATTTTGTTACACTGTTTGATAGCCTGGAATTATAACCTCATCGTTAATACTTCTGTTCACACCATTTATCCAGAGGGTATGACTGATCGTTCTTCATATATCCATTTTCTTTAAACCTTTTTTTCTAGACCTCAGTGATTAATTATTCCGCAATGTCGCCATTTTAAATGCGCGAGCTCTGAAAGTAGAATGGATTCTGATTGTCTGTCAGTGTTTTATCGTTCAGCAGCTGGAAAAAAAAATCGTTCTGAAAGTGATCCCAGTGATACCGTTTCTCTATATCGTTATCGTTATAGCTGTGGTGTGGACAGTGCTATTCCTTTATATTTAGAACGATTTTTAGAACTGTATCGTTAACTTTATCTTGGTGTGAACAGGCCTTTAGATCTACCATTCTGTCTGCTTAACTCAGACACAGACATAAAGGAGTGCAGTAAGGTCACATTTATTTGATTGAATTATAACCATAGACTGTAAAAAAATATGGACGTAGTGTCCGTGACGTCACCCGTAGATTTCTGAAGAGCATTTTTGAAGCGAAACTGAGGCGGCTGCCATCTTAGCAGCGCGTCACCGCGCGTCACTCCTGGATAACTGAAAATGGGCAAAGAGGCGGGACGGGGTTGGAACTGATGTGCCTGGTTACTGAAACCACACCCGCCTAGCGTGACGTGATCATGTTTTAGATAGTATCTATCTAAGATACTATCTAACATATTAATAAAGATAACAAGTTATATCATTTGAAAATTCTAAAGGTTTACTGTCAATCTACGGTGTCTTTTTTACGATATAGATGCTCCAGCACCAGTAATTGTAATTCGTGTCAGTTGTGCAAATAACAACATGAAAAATCAAACGGGACTTCATACCTTTATAATGAAATAGCGATTGCGAGATGAATCCGTGGCACATGGATAAAATGTCCATGAGTGTCCATTGAAAAACAAAAAACAGTCCACAAAAGTCATTCTTCAAGAAATTATACAACCTGAACAGCGTTTATGTTGTAAAACTGTATATGATTGTATATATCTCATAAACAAATGAGCCCGCGTCCAAAGTATAATTTTTCAAAATGCAGCAGTTTTAGTTATAATGTTCAAGCAGTGCTGTCGGAGTTTTATATCCTCCTGCAATCGTCATTGTAGTAAATCTCAGGAACAAAACATTTAGCCAATGCCACGATCCAACAACATGTGTTCTGTTTATCTTCTGCATGCGTGCACATCTGTCTCGAGTCTCGACCATTAATGCAGCAAGCCATATTATTTTATAATTGTATATATTATTATTTTATAATTGTATAAAATAATCCAGAAAAAAGCACAAACATGGCAGAGATGCCAAATTCAGCGGCTGGAATTAGCTGAGGTAACATGATGGCTCACAGACAGCAGCGGCAAACCTGTCACTCAAGTGACCACGCCCTTAATTATGCAGAACTTTAAGGCTTAATATAATTTAAACGGACGAGAAAAAATTCACCCCCCTCAGAGTTGTCATGAAGGGCAAAATTAGCTGTATAGACCAAAACCACAATTTGATCCAGGCTGTAAACATGTTTTTTTCTGCTGTAAAGTTGGTCATTTTAACATGGGACTCAATGAGATTCTGCTCTCTTTTGGAGCCTGTCCCTAGTGGCCAGTCGATGAATTGCAATTTAAGTCACTTCCATATTGGCTTGAAGAGAAACTGGGGAAGGTTGCCGCTTGATTATAACATTTATTTGAATGAATTAGCCTATTGAGAGAGATAGATGTGCGTGTGAATTACCTGCGTTAGTGCAGCGTCTCTCTACTAGCAATGAAGCTGAGTTTAATTACCTCAAAAACAGCATTACAACCTCCTTGCTGAGAAACAGATTCCAATTCAGTCACGAAATGAATTTATAATCAAAAGTCGTGGAGCAGCGTGGCCGTTGACAACACGTTTCTTTGTGTGCGATGACCAGTTCTCTGTGTGCAAGTGACGGGTGCTTTCAATGAAAACAGAGCATTAATATAGAACGGTGTGATTAAACTGACTTGGAACTACCTGCGCATTAAACGGTACTACGGAGCCAAAGCCATGTGGTTCTGTACAGGGCTGTTAAATGCTTGTAGTTCCGGGCAGGTCTTGACCGCATTACATGTCCATAACATTTAAAAACACTGAACAAGCAAATAATATACTAAACAATAGGATAAAAACAAATGTCATATGTCATACAGTACGGACACACTTGAACACTGTTGAGAGATGCACAGACTCAAGAAATTTGCACACGCCTAATCTCTCTCTCTCTCTAATAACTGCATTAATAACTGTATTAGTCTGCTATCAAATGGCTCAAGACTCCGTTACTAGCTCTAAAATTACGTTTTTGGAATTAGCAACGAAGGCGTGGGATGAGATGCGTAAGAAATTAATCCTACACACACAAGAGCATTTTAAGAACAAAACCTGACAAATGTCTTGAAATACAACATCTGAACAATGTCTTGGGGTATGGTAACCGTATAAGTGAAATAATTGACTCCGGTTCATTGAATTTATTAGAAAATAACGAATTACCACCTGCGGGTGTGCATTATTTCTAATAATTCAACGGCCCGTTGTCAATTATTCCTAACGTATTGCACACTTTAAAGCTAATCGGAATCGAGTATTCAGATAGACCATGGTATAACAACCAATATCGATAATAATAATTAAAAAAAAGATTTATTGAGTAGTATTCAGAATGTCATGTGATCTCAACATGTTGGCCTCCATGAAGTGACCTGCTCCATTGAATCACAAGAAAATCATGCTGAATAACATGATGCAAAGTGCTGCTGCTATTAAAGTATAAAGGGGACAAACTAAATGTACATTTCATATTATAATAGAAGCAATTTCAGACTTTTGGACTCCATTGTCTCATTGGATTCCAACACTTTTAGAAGAAAAGATTCTAATATATATAACCTTAAAGCGTTCTGTCATGCGCTTCATAGAACATTTTAGGGGTTCCCATCATGAGATCATTTTATGAATTTAGTTTTTATTTAAATTTTATGAATTAAACAGCTTATAAACATACTTTATCAGTAGAATAAATTGAAATAGCCCATTAAACATTACAGTATTATGCAATCATTTAAGTATTATGCAATCACATTACTCCTTATAGAACCTTTTTGGCAAGGTTTCTTTAAAATTGAGTCAAGAACACTAGGATCATGTTTCCATACTTCAGATTCAACTACTTTATATAAACCACTTTCTGTGCAGTTTGAGTGTCCTTTTTTCTTTGTCTGAATATATAAATCCCTCCTCACCCCCTTTCCTGCCATCCTCTCTTTTGGATAAGCCACCATATGTCTCAGAGGATCAACTTTGAAAGTTTTCTGAGAGCGCGGTGTATGATTACATGAGAATTTCTCACAGACAGGGATCTCCAGAAGAAGGAAAATGCTAAATGCTATTTTAGAAATGAAATCCTCTTTCATGCATCTGCACCTGTCTCCCTCTGAGAACCCTGAGAGCAGATGCCTGATGGGGGAGTTTCGCCCGTGCGCACACCTCATTCTGAAATATTTATACACTTTTGACACTCTCCGATAGGGGGTGAGACAAAGGGTGCTCTGTGCCCCGTGCATTTGGTCTTGTATACTAATCTCTCATTTGACGTGAAGCTGTTTCAGCTGTTTATCTCTTCACTGAATCATTAGCCACATTCAGAGTTTTGTCCAATCAAACTCCCATCGAGCTCCCAATGTAATAATTCATAACACACTTCAATCAAATAATATTATGCACCCTTAAATTAATTAAATGCAAACTTCATTTATTTACTGCTAATATAACTGTATAAAGGAAGTACCAAGATTAGATAGACATGGCTCCGATCCATTTCCTGATGGAGGGGGACTAGCAAAGCACATTGTGTGCTAATGCACGACACTAGCAACTCCAAGGTCATGGGTTCATTTCCCAGAAAACACATGACCTGCTAAAATGTATATCTTGATAAACACATCTGCCTAAATGCATAAATGCTCATGGATTGTTCACAAGCTATAGTTGTGCTCACAACTTTACAAAAAAAACCTTTACTCTGCACAAATGTTTACATACCTTTGATGCTTAATATCCTGTGTTGCTTCCTTGAATCTCAGTATCATTGAGTCACTGTGGGGATGGTGAAGAGCATACTGGGAACCAAAGATCTTACAGGACTTGAAGACTCAAGAACAGCTCAGCACAAACCAGTGAGTGCAAAACTCAAAAAAGCAATACAAAAAGTCATTAATCCTTGAGGATGCAACACACACACACTTGTATATGTGGTTTACAGGGACTCTCCATAGGCGTAATGGTATTTATAAAACGATTAGTTCCTGTCCTTGATTCTGATTGGTCAGTAGCTGTGTTTTATTCACGATAAAACACGGCTATGACCGCTTCACCCAACGGTTCTGTGTATCAACACCCTTAGCAACGTAAACTGTATGTTCTCAATTGATATTGTACATTGAAGCTTACTGTATTATGTAGAAGAGTATTGTGAGAAAGAGATCGAGTGAGCGAGTTTATTACCTGCATTCAGATTTAGCATTTTCCTTCAGGTCAGTCCTGTGTTCATAATAAAAAATCTGTTTAAATGTCCGCTGCAATATCTTGTCCTTTTAACAGTTAGGGGGTTTTCCCGTGACTGACAGCGCTAGTCAAAGCATTTGTCAGTTGCGTCTTGTTCCATGTTCACAACAACTTTTCAATATAAAAGTCTTTGCTACTGACTGACACACTCATATAGACAGTCTTTGCCGCCATCTAATGGCGTAATAATGTAACTTCTGTTGCTGTTCATGGTCAGGGGCTATTTTTTCAGGCGGAAGGAAGGCTTTTAGTGATTTTACTTCATGAAAGTTGCATTGATACATATTTTTTGGCTTTAATATTTGTATTGTGTGGTAACTGTTTCATAAAAGCAATAAGATACTCAAGGCTAGTGCTGTATTGTAATACAGCACAGCCTCTTGTACCTTATTGCTTACTTATACTGTACAAACTGTATATTCTATCCCTCCACACTAACCCTAACCCTAAACCTACCCATTACAGAACACTTTTAGCATTTTTTTGAATTTCAAAAAACACAGTTTAGTATGTTTTTAAGCCATTTGGTTTCTGAGGACACAGGAAGTGTCCTCATAATCCATGCTTATGTTGTAATACCCATGTCATTATACACATTTGTGTCCTCATAAGCCAAGAATGCACACACACACACACACACACACACATGCATATATATAGTTTGCAAGAGGTATGCAAACTTATGAGCAGAACTGTATCCTTATGACAAAGTGTCCTGGAATTGCAGGTTGTGTAAATGTATCATGTGGAGTGTAGTTGCTCAAGTTCATGCCAGTCATTCAGGGTAAGTTATGACAGCTCAGTGGGTCTGACTGTAGCATACCAAGTCATTACGGGCAGAATGGGAGGCATCTGAATAATTAATCAAAATAATGTAAAATAATCCAACAACCTTCTCTCTCTCTCTCTCTCTCTCTCTCTCACCTGTTTGCTGTCCTCAGACTGCTGTGAGGGGTAAAGGAGGCGCCCTTCAGGTTAAATATAAAAAATAAAAAAATCACTGTGTACTTGGGACCAGCCCTTTGACACCTCTTTACTGTCTGCAGGGGTTACTGCTACCCAGCTTTTGTCACTTTGTTAATATGATGACAGATGAGTTACTAGACTCTGCCGAACAGCCAAAAAGCAACTCTAGTGGAAATATTGAACGTTTTCTAGTCGAGTAAAATGGAAAAATTTAATCAGAATGCAGAGAAATCATGTGCTTTGAGCATACACCGCATAAAAGCACATGTGCCTGTTCTGTAAATGATGCAAACATCATAATGTGGTCAGTGGTGAGCTTTAAAGGAGCTGCTCATAGCACTTACTGTCCATCTGCCATGGGCATTAGACTCCTATTGAGTCTACAAGTCTGTTAAGAGAAAAGGCAATCATTTTCTTCTAGTCCATAGATGGGAATGTATATGAGTGCTCATAGGGAGGCGGTTTGCATTTCGTCATGGAACATATGGTTTAAGCGCAAGTGTGTATCTGCTACAAGAGAAGGTCTTCGCTGATCCCGGAGCTTTTCTCTGGCAGAATCTGCAAATTCTGTTTATTAATCATGACTACAGTTGCTGCACTCGATACCGTGCCCAACTTTAATGAGCCGATTAAAAGCGTGATATGTGAGTAAGAAGAAGCAAGGGCAAGCGTGTTTTGTGTAAAACTAAGGCCAGGAGTCATGCAACGCTTTGGAAGGTAATAGTCAGTGGTTGATGAAGGTCTCTATTTTAGATAGCAGTAAATCCCCCTCTTCTGCTCCCAACCCCCTCTTTTCAGATATCAGCCCTTGAAAGTGTTCAGTTTTAGGACACAGGGAGGTCACACCTGTTGTGGAACTTGATAGAAGGCTTATTTATAAACTTTCAGCCCTCCAGATTCTTCCTACAGAGAAAATGCTGACATACACAGGGGAGGCCGGAGGGGGTGTGTGGGGTGAAAAGCGTGTTTATGAAAAGTGCACCAACTGGAAAATCCATAAAACTTTGAAATGATGAAATTAACGAGCAATCTGATCGGGTTTCCTCAGGACCGGTGAGGGAAAGTGTGGCTTTTTAGTCTCCTGTTGAAAGGAGAATGACGAAGAGAATACTGGAAGTTCCTCTTCGTTTTAATTTAGTTAAGACATCGGATTACTATTAACCTTTTTAAAAGACCATACAGAGTTATACAAGGGACGCCTCATAACTGTCGGTCGAATAAAGCCAGTCAGTAAATGTCATAACTTTTTCTGAGACAAATTCAGTCACTATAAAGAAGAACTTCAATAGAAGCACCTAATTTCTTTGCCAGTGTTAAATGTCCCAGCAAACAAAAAAGCAAAGCCAGTTGGGGCCAGTTAAAGGTTCTCCTAATATATTGCCTAAATTTAGGCTCTGAGTTATGTCCTATGGGGCATTTGGGTAGGATCATTTGACGTATGAAAAGTTCTGCAAATGCTGAGTGGATTTGCAGTATAAGGGGTAATATTATGGTGGTGGAGAAGACCTCCAACCCGTGACAGATAGCCTGACAGGTGTTAGAGGAGCCAACAGTGTCAAATGAACTTCTCATTTAGAAATGTGAAAGTTGCTGACTTTTTTAAACCTCAAGTAACATGTTTGCTATATGAGCGAGATCCAATAATGACTAAAAATCTGCTTCTTTGTGCCGTGATCTGTTACCGCCAAAGAAAGACAGATGGAAATACTTCCAGACATGCCATCACAAAGTTTTCTTTTTCCTTCCCATATGAGACAGAAAAAAGAGGCATAGATGTCTGACATCGATACATCCAACTGCGTAATCAAGCGCGTCGGAGCTGATCTGATTGCACCTGTGCAGCCATTTTTAACCAGCTTGATCGACTTTAGTGGAATAGTGTCTAATTGACTCACAATATGTTATCACATTCGTGGAAAAGAGCAAAATCTGGAGCACCTTTGTCAATCTGAAAGTGTGGAGGACTGATAAACACAATGCAGCTTCCACATTTTACAATAAGACAAAAAGCATCTCAGGTATGATCTCTGCTCTGCTGCGCTATGCAAACATTAGGAAACTTCCAATCAGTTCTAAGCACAGCATAGAGAACAAGTAAGAAGACACTCTTGACTTTATTATGGACATCTGGATATAAAATTACTCACCTGTGCCAAAACACTCAATAAAACAGATATTCCACACGACAGGACGTGATACTACACAAACTAAACCCGACTGCATTGCAAAGATTTTTCTTCTGACAGCAAGCAGGATAGTTTTGGCTTTAAAAAATGGTGTCACCATGAAAGGTGACCCCCCAGAATGCATCTTATGAAATTACAAAAGACAGAAATCCATTTGCAACTGTGCTCTAACACCAAGATTACATTGTTACTATAGAGTCTTCCTGCAAATTAATTTGGAGGTTCATTTCATATATTATTCGAATGGAGAGTGGTAGGAAAATTAAATCTCTGCATCAAACATTCCTGTGTATGTTATGTTATTTCTGCAGGGGCTTCTGGGAAGAAAACCATCGTCGCTCGCTTATACTGCAAACCTGCGGCAGTTATGACTGCTTTTGAATCGCAGTTGCCTCGGATTTCCAGACCAGTGATTGCAGTCCGATTCAAAATTATTTCTCACAAGATCCTAATGTTTCATTCCAGTCAATGTGCAATCTCAGTGCCGGGGATCACTCAAACAATGTGATGACATTACGTGACTTAGGTGAGCATGTACTGGTGCACATCATTTGCCTCAAGGACTATTTGACCTTGGATAAAAGTGCTATCATTTTTACATGGACCTTAATTACTCTTTCATCGACCAGCATCTCCTTTTCATCACCAGATTTTAATGTCAAAGTGAAAAGTTAAATGCTTTTAAAGAACTACTGGTGAAAAGATTTTACACATTAACCAAATGAAGAGAGAGCATGTTAACACAATAATAGTCATCTGACATATATTCAGGATCTGGCAAATTTTTTGTGCATATTTATGGAATATCATAAGAAAGAAAGATGAAATATCCAGCATCAGAATTTGGTCCTTCTACACATTAGTTAATTAAGATATATCATATTACCATTAGCCCAGACTGTAAAGTATGGCTAATCTAAACATAAAAATGCATAATTTATGAGTCAAATTATAATTTGCTTGAGTTTATTGGTAACACAACAATAATGTTCAATTCATTAAAGGGATAGTTCACCCAAAAACGAAAATTATACCATGATTTACTCATTTATATCCATATTTAAAACTGTATAAATTAAAATAACTAGCTTCTGGCGGATGAGCGTATGCAGAATGCGATTTGCGGTGGAAGAGTATCCTTTGATCTGACGCGCAACGTAATGATGAACGCGGAGGCGCAGAGGATAGAGCAAAACAAATCACCAGTCATGGATTATAAGTCTAAAACGATCATTTTTAAAGAGTTTTGGAGGATTTTTAATGGAAATTTCTGAGGATTTCGATATAAGAGAAGAGGAGCTTAAATTTTTTGCCCAGCCCTATTTGTTTGAACCATGAGAGGTGTCTAAGCTTACAATACTTCTACATCTTGCGGGATTACTCATTTGGTGCAAGTCGAGTTGTGCGTACGCGTACGGTCGTCCGCTGTAAGCTAGTTATTTGAATTTATAAAGTTTTAAATATGGATATTTTTCTTACAAAAACGCATCGCTTCACTTTAGAGGGCCTTTATTAACCCTCTGGAGTCGTATGGATTACTTTTATGGATGAATGCTTTTTTTTTTTTGGGCTCCAAAACGCGGCCCGCCATTCACAACCATTATAAACCTTGGAGGACTAAGGATATTTTTAAATATATCTCTGATTGTGTTCGTCTGAAAGAAGATAGTCACTTAGGGATGGCTTGAGGGTGAGTAAATCATGGGATAATTATAATTTTTGGGTGAACTATCCCTTTAACTTTAGTTAGGTGTCATGAACTAACAATGAACAACAATTTTATTTTTTTATTTATTTTTACAGAATTTGATAATCTAGGTTACTGTTAATTTATAAATATATACTATTGTTTATGGCTAATTCATGTTCTAAATAACTTTCATGTTAATTTTTGCAACTTGGAATGTCAAAAAATATTAGTATACACACAACTATTCAAAAATTTGTGGTCAGTAAGTTTTATAAATACTTAAAATTAATACTTTTATTCAGCAAGGATGCATTAAATTGATCAAAAATGACGTTTAAAAACAAAAGATTTCTGTTTCAAATAAATGTTCTTCATCAAAGAATCCTGAAAAATGTTTTTTTTTTCACAAAAATATTAAACAGAACAGTTTTCAAAACTGATAATATTAATAAATCTTTCTTCAGCACCAAATTAGCATATTAGCATGATTTCTGAAGAATCTTGAAGAGTAATGACTGCTGAAAATTCAGCTTTGCCATCACAGGAAAAAAAATATATTTTAAACTTTAAACTTTTGATCAGATAAACAGCCTTGTTAAGAATAAGTGACTTTTATGTAGAATGAACACTATGATTGATACCTAATGCATTAACTAATATTAATAAATTGAACCTTATCATAAAGGGTTAACCATTCATTAAAGTGAGGAAATTTAATAAGTTAAAACCAAACAAAACACCTCTATATCATATTTGTAGAATCAAATTTATTGAGCACCCTTCTGACACAGGCCGTAAGTGAGTTTGGATGTGGAGGCACTCTATACCCTGTGGGGGGACTTGGAAGCCATGTGTCGACATGCACCATACTGCTCACTACATTGCCTGGTCTTACCGGGAACAGGAAAGAAGGGGCGGAACAGAGGCTCTCCAGATGTTCTCCATCACAGGGCCACGGGGGAGAACTGCACCGAGCTGTAACACCTGCTTCAGCGAGAACCACCGCAACCGGGCCAAACACAAGTACACTGGAGCTGCGAATGACAAGAAAAACAGCTTATTTTATAGCACACGCTAATGTCAGACCGGCTTTCCTGGCAGCATTTCTACCATCCTAAGCCTCAGAACACATATCTGCCGGTTTACATGATCACACGATCGGTGCCAGATATTAAAACTTGCTCACGAGCAGCGTTCAGCTGAGATCTGAGTAGGTGGTGAAGGGCAAAGGCATTGCGACTGGCATTTTGGGGGACTGGGGGGCTGCTGTTGGATAGTATAATCTTTAATTTCCTAAAATAGTAAGTTCACTTGTGTACCCGTAAAAGGATTTTTTGCAGACTGGCTGCTTCAAAGATTTTTGGTTCATGCATACAATGAAAGATGGATAAATGACACCAGATTTATGATTTAAATATGTGCATGTTATTGCAAATGTACTCTGAGGGGAAAAAACGCCGGTCGCATTTGAGCGACACGTGAGAGGAAAGTGATAAATAATATCATAGTTTCAAACTAAAAACACTGGCTTGAAAGGTCCTCAAGAGGTGTAGGCTAAGTCCATGATTACTTAGAGTCTCAAATCGCATTCCGGTAATCTGTTCGTCGTGCACGCACACAAAATGCAAATGAGCAGAAACAAAAGGGAGCACAAGAGCCGCGGCAGGTGAGAGCGCGTAACGCTCAATAACACCAATGTTAAATTCTCCTTGACCTGAGGGTCACCAAACACCGACCCCAAATCGTTTAATATTTTCCCTTCGAGATCAATGGCGGCATAAATTTGGATTCAATGACAAGAATAATTTAAAACAGATCTATAAATGATAAGATGCAATTCCCAGAAGTGCTGCATGCATACTATTAAACTGACAGTATTGTTTTGGAAGCTTTAAACAGAAACCAAGTTTGTTTTCATAGGTATGAAAACAGTTAAACGAGCCTTAGGATGTAATATAGCATCAAAATATTAAACAGCATAATTTAGTTGATTTGATTTACAGTATTCATTACAGGTAAAAGCTGAAAAAAGAGCAGTCCCAGAACGCAATAAACACACTTTCATGTGTAATTTGCTCTATGAAACTAGGCAGATAACTGTATTTTGCGTGGGTAAGGCCGCATATTGTAATAGACGTCTTTTGTATTCTCCAGTAGCGTGCATCCACATGTGGTCTCGGGGATACAGGTTAAAAATATCCTTTCATCTGAAGGTAATCTACAATAACTGTGATCTCACCACGTGTTTAATTTGAGTTCAGTGCTAATACTGTTTTGCAAATCATAAAAAAGGCTCTCACTGATAAATATTAATTTGAGCCTTCATGATGTATTTGAAAATTCCGGCTAAAATGTCACCACATGGAACATTAATGTAATATTTCAAGGCCTGAGAGCAATGCTCATATTGATTGCATTTATTTGACTCAAGGGATGAGGAATAATTCTTCAGCCTGGGACACATCTGGCAGCCAAAGATGCGAGGCAGGGAATGAGAAAATGCAAAATAACAATAAAAATAATAGGGCTCGGATTTAAATATATCACCTCGACATTGTTTTAATGTGAATGGCTTAATACAGAGGAGATGCACCTCCTGCAGTTATACATCTATTTCTGAAAGGCTTATTTCTGCATAGTACATGATAGGCTACAGATTAGAAACTAAGAAGCGTTTTCATCTCCTCGCGGGGAAAAGCAATTGCACCCTTCTAGATGACACAGGTAAACGGTGCAAGTCCTTGAAACCTCACCTTTTCCTTATATTGACAGTGTTCTTCAGTTGCAAATCAGGAGACTGTTCTTGAAAATAAAGCCTGTCTCCTTCTGGCAAGTTTAAGCAGAGACAGACGAGTTTGAGTATGCCTATGTCCTAAAAGTCATTCATAATATTGACTATCATTAGGGAAGGGCGTCTCTCTGTCCTAGTGCAAATGAAACGAAATTTGAGACACAACTTGACCCACGCCAGAACTACTATGAAATTTATCAAGAACAACAGAACGTTGTAAATGTTCATTCAGTATACTGGGAAATATTTAAATGGACAAGAAGTTTGTGTACTCGTATTCAAATCAGTTGATTAAACAAGAGAAATACTTAAGTATTTGCAATTGTATAGTAAAATTATAAATGGTATGCAATTAGAATATTGAAAACAATAATCATAAATTATCATCACGTCTTTTTTTCTAAATATACTACTTATTTATAGTACTTCTGAAACAATTTGATGCAAGTACACTAAACAATAGTCAGACAGCTCAAAGATGCTATTCTATATACATTAAAAGAAAAATATATCTTTATGAAATGTCATCGTTTATGTTCTAAATGAAAAAAAAAGAAGAAAAAAAAAGGTTAAACACTTTCTCTCCTATCCAAGTTTGCATAGTAGACTTGCCAAAGTATTGTGATGACTCGGACAAGATCCGTTTGGTACAAGTTTCCTTTCTGGAATTAGAGGACATTCCTCTCTGCTGAATGGGATATCAATTATGTATAGCTAAAGCGCCACCTACTGGCAGGAATAATTCAGTCAGCACAGCGTGTGTGAGAACCTCACTGAACTACTCAAGTCATTTTATCAGATGTTACTCACTAAAATTATGAGCATTTTTGGGCTTTGTGTGTGTGTGTGTGTGTGTGTGTGTGTGTGTGTGTGTGTGTGTGTGTGTGTGTGTGTGTGTGTGTGTGTGTGTGTGTGTGGTAACAGTAAAACTATTGCATTATACGATTACTGATGATAAATTTGTTTTGAAAAATGTATATAATATAGCCAGAATAATTACCAAATATATATATATATATATATATATATATATATATATATATATATATATATATATAAATGGTATATATAAAAGAAAATCTATAAAAGAAAATTTATGAAATATTAAATTTTTTGAGAAATTCCAAAACAATATGGGTAAAAATGTTCTTTAACAAATTTGTTAACTTTTTTATTTAAAAAATACGTGTTTACAGTTACACTCTCATATAAGTTATATAAATTATAAAATTGTATATATATATATATATATATATATATATATATATTTATATGGAAGTTTATATGGATAAATGGAAGTACATTTAAAAAAAATAAAATAAATAGATATGGCCGAGTGACATGAAATACTATAGTTTATAGTTTTCCAATTCATCAGCATCTGTGACAAGTTTTTGGCTGCTGATCTTAGCACGCAATCATGAGAGGCTAGGCGGACTTGACTGTCATAAACAATATACTTGAGGCTAACATAAAACAACAATACATTTTTTTTCCTCCACCACAAAGTGTTGCACACATGTGCACACAAACTCGCATGCAAAAATCCAAGACAAATATGGCATGATATTGATAATGCACATGATCAGATGAGCTAAAGAGATCTAAAAACACAATCTGTAATTTTCTCTTTTCTATTAAAATCTTAAATGGCATTCAGAATGGTCCTACATAACAAATATTAAACATTATATTTAAAAATGGATTGCACTCTTCTTAGGTTTCTCTGTTACCCAACAAGCCACTTCAGTCTTGACAACTTTACATGTCTGAATATTGAAGCCGAAGGCAAACGGAACGTTTTGAAACATACTGCATCACTCAAAAAATGGATATTGAGCTTATCATATTTCAGCTCTGATGCCAGTGCTTGTTCACCACAGTGTCATTAAAATTGACGAACCACAAAAAAGAGAGTCAATGATTTCACAATTACTTAGTCTCTTGGCCATCCACCCAAGCTTTGAAGTATCCTGTGAACTGGTGGAGGCCCTCTCCACTTCATTAGACAGCGTCAAGACCACATGATGTAACTCAATCCATTGAGCAGTCTCAATTACAATGTGGTCCATTACGTTGCTGGAAGCCGATTCAAAACCTATCAAAATCTGAAAGACTCATTTAGTCTTGGGGTCTCTCGCAGTCCTGGATGTCCGACTGCAACGTGCCCGACACGTACACCCCCTGTCTATATTGCTTGTTCAACTTGACATGTAATTACAGAGGAAATATTTGTGTATTTTGTATGGGTGCCACAAAACTGCAGTCGACTCGCTGCCAAGGTTTCACAGCTCTCGCTGCTGCTGCTGCTGCTGCTCCAGCCAGAATCCCTGATTAAAACAAGATGGTTTCATTTGGGCCAGCTTTGCAAGGAATCACTCCCAGAGATCTGGTGCGCGCTGCCAAATCTACTACAGTGAGGAGCGTGAGACGCTGCAGTGAGAGTACCGCGCATTAAAACACTACAGGCTTCTGGCTTCTCATTCGGTTCGCTACACTTGCAAATACACACACTGCCACTGCCTGCCTGTGATATTCAATGTCCAGATAAAAGCCTAGCTTTGCTTCATTAAAATCTGACTATTTTTAGGGTAAGGAGGCATTTGGCACCTTAGCAAACCCTTGGCTAAAAAATAATAATCTATTTTAAAACACAAAAGAACATAAATATTCGAGCAAATCAAAATCTAAGCTCAAATTCTTGCTAGGCTGCTAACTGACTGTCCAAAATCTGCTCAAGTTTTTGGAAGAACTTTGTGGGAGCACTTATTTTATCTGAAATAAACTTATTTAACCTGAAACTACCAGGATATTGTGCAGAAGCTTTCATGAATATAAAGAGACCAGATGCATGTACAACGGCTCACCAAACCACAAAAGCATCTCCAAGGACTTCCCAAGACATGAATATTAACATAATGCGGAATAAAGAATCTACCCTGTTCCATTATATATGTTAAAATTAATTAATGTCTCAGATTATGCTCAAGAAATCTACGGAGGATAGATGTTAATAGAAATCTGCAACTTTGAAGTGCTCAGTGAGTTTTCATGCTTCAAACACTGCATTTATGTTATGAATATATATCTACAGAATACAATTATGCTCAGCAAAAAAAGTATGTACATATTTAAGTGTTATATCAAGATTTCATTGATCCTGGATAGAAAAAATTCCATCAAAGAGTGTGTTTTGCTGTGCACTCAAAGATGACAAAAATCTATGTGCAGCAGTTCCCTAAAAGCAGCACAGTCTTTTTTTTAAATCATAATATTGATCGTGAAGGACTGTAGACAACCCTCTGTCAATAAACTGTGCCATAATGCAATGCTCGCACATAAACGTAATAATAATAATTATGAAATTAAATCTCAATTACATCGATATGACCTAGTTTCTATAAACTTCTTGGACACTGTCGAACTCATTAAGCTGTCAAGGTGAAGTTTATGAGACAGTAACAATGAGATGAGCAAAGAACAATGATAGCCAGTCCGGTCAAAATATTCCTAGAGGATTATTTCATGGGGTAAATATTAACTTCACCATTACCTCATGTCTATAAGCACACTGACTGTAAATTCGTAACATACCTCTTAAAATTAATAAGCATACAAATCATTAGACACACTTATCGGCTTCACACTGAATATTAAGTCTCGTTGAGGATGCAAAGCTATGAAGATGTTATTCTTGGAGTGTGTGGTGTTAAATACAGCACAGCAAAGACCCAATATGGAGATAAGCTGTCAGACGGCTCTGTGCGAAGGAAAGCGCCCAGTCTAATCTAACCACTCCGCTCCCAGCACTTAGGGTAACGTGCCATACTGGAAATCCTCAGACAAATAAAACAAAGTGGGGCCACATTGATGCTCTGTCTTGTTTTATATGATGGCTTGAAATAAATGAACTTTAAATGGAACCTTGGCAGCAACGTGCGCTATTGATCGATCTGGACAGAAGCTGAAGTTTAAGGGCATAGCTTTCCCCGAGCTGGGCTGTAACTGGAGTAATGAAATTGATTGGGCACAGAGAGGTGACAAGCCAGTAGAGTCAAGCCCTTGATGTAGGGAAACAAGAGTGGCATCTAATTGGGGTGTAATATAGGTCTTTAGAGGACATTAAGCACTCAAGTGGAGGGAACCAAAAGGCTCCTTAGCAAGCTTAAGAGTGAAGACTTTAAGCCCTTTCTATCATGCAGACATTTTCTTAGTGTGAGAACACCCATGAGATGGTTATTCACAGATTCAACAATACAGAAAAGCCTAAAACATCTTTACACCACTGCATGGGGGAGGGAATATTGATTTGTAAAAAAAAAAAAAAAAAAAATTGACTTCTCCCTCCTATTCCTTAAAAAAGCAAAGATCTGAGTTACAATGAGGCACTTTAAGTAAACGTGGTCATACCACTTAACATTAAAATGCTGTATAGTATATACAAAACGGCCTCATTTACTTTTATTGTAAGGGCCTCAGTAGCTGGGTTTCCATTACAAATTTGCACAAAACTTTTGCGATATTGTCAAAATGTTTAAAAGAAACTGGATGACGCCATTTTCATTATCTGATGTTATGCAACTAAAACTTCTTTTTTCCAAAAATCACGGCAACGGATGTCAGTAGATTTAAGTATATCACAGCCACCGCAATAGCCATTATTTTTACTCGACATAGGTGTGTTATCCAAGCATTAATGGCAAGGAAAGCCCTTTATATTTGGGAGCAGCCACGTATGAGGTGTTTCTGGGTGTTTCTCCATCCTTTCTGCTTCGAGGTCTTGATAAATTGTGGCATTTCTTTATTCTTTAGAATCCTGTAATTCTTTTGTCTTTTATGAGTTTGAACTCTGTCTCGTCTTCTGTTCAAATATACCGCGCCATCTTTGAAGAATGATCGACTTTTGCGTGTAGCAGCCAGGTGACCTGTAAATGCGAAAAAAAAAAATTCCAAAACAGTTTTGCAAAATATTCCTTTTTCGAATTGCCTGAACGCCATCAAATTCGCAAAAAAATATCACAAAAAAGATTTACGCTCATGCTTACCTCATGTGAGCATAAAAACGTTTTTGCGATATATGGGAGTTTTTGCTAATTTTTCTTTTTTTGTGCTGTCAGCTGAGCTTAACTAGTATTTTTAAGGGGTGAACCTGGAATATTTCTTTAACACACAATATGGAAAAAATTGATCCTGTTTTGATCCTCCACTGCGATGGCGATCTAGAAAGGAAAGAACATTTGTCACCTATGCAAAATGGCCTTAGTGGCCACACTAAAGGAAAAAGTTACAGCACATTACAAGCACTTAGTGCAGTGATATCAAGGTTCACCTCTGATTTCCAATCTTAGGCCAGGAAGGGGGTGGGGAGAGGGTCATTAAAACGCCATTACAAGCCCATATTTCATATTCCAGCCTCGCGTATGTTTCAAGGTGTTAAAAGCTCAATGTATATTCCACTATATTTAAGCACCGGGACAGCAAAGCCGTACAGACACCTCACCGGCAGCCATTGACCTTGGCCTATCCAGCCTTCATTAGCTTTTAGACACTTATCACTCATAACTGGGTTTGTCCTCGTTGCCACACTTCCTCCTTCACTTCACTTAGGCCAGCAAATAATGGCTGGAATCCATTTATCTGCCATTTCCAACAAGTGCGTGACATTAACGAATTATCTGCTTTTCTCTAAGTATGGCCAAGGTACCCTCCGAAGAATTCCCTCGCTCCTGGGTCAGCCTTTTAGAACTGCCTTTCTTCATTAGTGCCATTTTCTTTCCGCCGTCTTTAAATATTCATTCTGTTTTTTCGCACACGCCGATTTCGGTTTATGAGCACTATTGGGCGCAAGCTCTTTTTTTTCCTAAACACATATTTATTTAGTTATGATTTTTTAATGCTCTCTTCTACTTTATAACCATCATCCTCAGGAAAAAATTGATCTGAGTTGCAAATGAATCTAATTATGGCTTTCCATTCTCTGTGTGAGATATTGACTTCTGGTTAACGGTGTTCCTCTTGCAGTGCAGTGATCTGTTGGCATAAAAAGTATGTAATCTCTAAAATGCTTAACAGATTTTTAGCAGAGTGTACAATTGTTTTGAGCATGCTTAACGCTGTTATGATCATACAACCACTGTATTCAGAGGGCAGGAACAAGTAATGTGCTTTTGTTCAGTCTTTATCTATCAAGGTTAAACATCAAACTAACTACAAAGGCCCAGACAGTGATGTACCATTAGGAAGATAATTCAAGCAAGAAAAAAAAATCATTGCTTTTAACACAGAAAACATCCCTGATTCGTCTGCACTCGTGAGAATATGGTCTATGCATGTGTCATTTTGCATTTGTTTAAAGAGCGCAGTACTGGCCTTTGATGCAAAGCCTTGACTTTCAACCATTTCCAACGAAGCCGATTTTAAATATTCCATTGCATCGCATGTCGTCGATCTCTATGTAAAATGGTCATGATTATTTTATTTTGTAACATTAATGGAAGAACATGGGCGGGTGGGGGGGCGGCTCGTGCATTTGCAATTCATATTCCCCTGCATGATTACATTAAGAGAGTGTTCTGTCATATTTGATTAATGTATCTTGTTTTCCTTAAAACCAGATTAAAATATGAAAACTGACAGAAATGAGGCCATTACAAAGAATTATCAATTTTTAATAATCTACTCAAGAGAGGAAAAATGAAGTGCCGTACACAAAGGAGCTGCTCAGAAATTCAGTAATCAGGATTTTTCTACATTCGCAATCAGTGTTATGTGGCAGATGGGGACTAGGCGTCTGTGTTTTAAGGGTCTTAGCTGGAACACAGACACAATTAACATGAAAGGTTCCCGCACTAAGTGTGTTCATGTGTCAGAGCGCGAATGAAAAGTGTTATTGACTGTGTAAAAGCACCAGCAGAGAATTTCATATTTCCATATGTACATAACAGAGGGTGACAAGAATGGACTTGAAAATATTAAAAGGACAGTTAACCTAAAAAATCATCATTCAAACCTGTAAGACTTGCTTTCTTCCAGAGAAAGAAAACACAAAAAGAAGTGGTACTAGTGACTCTTTTCCATGCATGAGGACTGAGGCTTTCAAAGCTTCAAAAACATGTAAAAGTACCATTCAAAAGTATCATAAAAGAAAAATATAGTTAAACTGTTCTGCAGTCAGATGATAGATTCACTTATGATCTTACATTCAAGTGAACTGAATCCCTTAGTCAGTGAGTCACAGAAATTTATTTAAGAATGAATCATTCAGACAGTGAAAAACACCAGATTCAAATGAACACACAAACGTGCCAACAATCATGTTTATCATACAGCTATCATATGACTTAAGCACTATATTCCATGTCTTCTAATGCCATATGAACAGCTTTCATGATACTTTTACAGTATGTTTGAGTCCCTTTTTTCCTTGAAAGCCCCAGTACTCAGCATGGAAATGCTTCAAAATGTATCCTTTTGTGTTCCAGCAAAGCAATGCAAATAATGACAGCTTTACATGTCGCCATGATATACTAATTGTGTGTACCATTTACACAATTAATATAAAAGTGGTGTATTCATAAGGCACAGACTAGAGCCAACATAGAAAATGTTTAACCTTGTGAAAACGAAGAGGGGAGAAAATGTGCCTCTGTTCAGCCATCAAAGTTAATGGCTATATTTGGAACAAAGAGTGTGTGTATGGGTATAAACTAGGATTTCAATTCCAGTATCAGCCATTTAGCATGACCGTGGGTGACTGTGAATTAAAAAGGTGGTCCTTTATGTGCGACCCCTCTGCTCAAAAGGGTACATCCATAACTTATGTAGACAGCCAGGCCATTAGCCACCAGAGCTGGGCCACCTTTACATAATACGCTCTATACTAATCACTGACCACCCCAGTCACACAGCTAATACATCACGCAGACCCCAGAACATATATTTTAGGATAAACGCACTATATCATGCTCCTTTAAATAAAATCACCAGTTATATGATCCCAAATGTGAAAACTGTATGATATCAAAAGCACCAGAAATACTATAGGCCTACTGACATTTTCAATTCTGTTGTAGCAAAACTAATTCACCCCAAAATGAAAATTATCCCATGATTTACTCACCCTCAAGCCTTCCTAGGTGTATATGACTACCTTCTTTCAGACGAACACAATCGGAGGTATATTTAAAAATATCCTGGCTCTTTCAAGTTTTATAATTGCAGTGAATGGGGGGCGTGATTTTGAAGCACAAAAAAATGCATCCATCCATCATAAAAATAATCCATAAAGCTTCAGAGGTTTAATGAAGTCCTTCTGAAGCGAAGCGATGGGTTTCTGTGAGAAAAATATCCATATTTAAAACTTTATAAACTAAAATAACTACCTTCCGGCAGACGACCGTACGCATACTGCGCAAGTCAACTTGTGCCACAAGAGTAATGGTGCATTCACACGGGGCGTCTGCGTTAAAGGGTTAGTTCACCCAAAAATGAAAATAATGTCATTAATTACTCACCCTCATTCCGTTCCACACCCGTAAGACCTTCGTTCATCTCCGGAACGCAAATTAAGATATTTTTGATGAAATCCGATGGCTCAGTGAGGCCTGCATAGCCAGCAATGACATTTCCTCTCTCAAGATCCATTAATGTACTAAAAACATATTTAAATCAGTTCATGTGAGTACAGTGGTTCAATATTAATATTATAAAGCGGCGAGAATATCTTTGGTGCACCAAAAAAACAAAACAACAACTTATATACTGATGGCCGATTTCAAAACACTGCTTCATGAAGCTTCGGAGCGTTATGAATCAGCGTGTCGAATCAGCGGTTCGGAGCGCCAAAGTCACGTGATTTCAGCAGTTTGGTTGTTTGACACGCTCCGAAGCTTCATGAAGTTCATGAATTTGCGTTCTGAAGATGAACGAAGGTCTTACGGGTGTGGAACGGCATGATGGTGAGTAATTAATGACATTATTTTCATTTTTGGGTGAACTAACCCTTTAACGCTTCTCGTTTACTTTGAATGCTTGATGTCATGTGTTGCTGAACTGAATTGTGGGTTCCGTCGCGTCGCTTCACTCGCGTTTCTCGCGACAGAAGTTGAAGATTTCTCAAGCGCCAATGCAGGCGTCAGCCAATCAGATTGCCTTATGCAAAAACTCTAGAGCAGTCGCTAGCCAATTGCATTCATGCAACACCGTAATGTGATTGGCTGTTATCACTATAGCAGTCGCATCAACATAAGCTTCAGACACGCCCTCCGTCAAGCGTTGACGCTGACGCCCCGTGTGAATGCAGCGTAACCCCTGACGTAATGTAGGAGTGGCGTAAGCAAATAGGTTTAAACAAATAGGGCTGTGCAACAAACTCAAGCTCCTCGTCTCTTATATCGAAATCCTCAGACATTTCTCTTTAAAATGTCTCATTTTAGACTTCTAATTCGTGACCAGTGTTTTGTTTTGCTCTATCCTCTGCGCTTCCGCGTTCGTCATTACGTGATGCGTCAGATTAGAGGTCACTTTTCTGCCGCAAATCAATGCGTACGGCCGTCTGCCGGAAGCTAGTTATTATAGTTAATAAAGATATTAACTATAAAATAAAATATGGATATTTTCCTTACAAATACCCATCGCTTCGCTTCAGAAGGCCTTTATTAACCCCTTGGAGCCGTATGGATTATTTTTATGATGGATGGATACATTTTTGTTCATTACCATTATAAAGTTTGGAAGAGTCAGGATATTTTTAAATATATCTCCGATTGTGTTCATCTGAAAGACGATAGTCATATACACCTAGGATGGCTTGAGGGTGAGTAAATCATGGAATAATTTTTATTTTTGGATAAACTAACCCTTTAAAGGGAAAGTTAACATAAAAATTAAAATTCTATCATAATTTATGCGCCCTTGTGTCATTATAAATCTGATGATTTTTTTCTTTTTATTCTTTTTTTTTTTAAGATATTGTGGTAGAAATGCACAAGTTCATACTTTTACAAGACATGTGACAGTCATTGCGATGGCATAAGATATGACCTCATGTTGAGAATATGACAGCTGCCATTCATTCCCGTTTGATGTCCTTATTTCACATTGACACTGAGAATGTAAATATGTTGGCAAAATGTCTCTCAGCAGTGCTGAGGCAGTCTCTTTTGTTATTGGACAACAAGCGAGAATGACAATGTGTGATTTTGTGAATAGAAACCATATGGGTTATAAATGTACACAAAGGCTTTTTCCAAAACTGAAGCAGAATCAGCTGTTTCAACTGAGATGGTGTGAAACACAGAGCCGTCGAGGTCTGGATGGAGCCAGCGGTAGGACTGCACACACTGAACTGTTTAAAATTCTGTAGTGTTTGGTGCACTAAAGAGCATTTGGTTCACATAAAGGCTGCATGTGCTTATAGGATGCACTGAGGCTATATACATCAGCATGTGATGACATACAGACATGTGGACAAATGTGGATGCTTTGCTTAAGCTGACCTTTTGAAAGTGTCATCGAAGATTCTGTGTTACTTGAGCAATTGTGTGAGCCGTTCCTTTGACTCAATAATCACTGACAAAGCATTCAAACCGCTCATTAGTTTCACCTCATCCCCAATTGCATACACTAGACACCACAACATCTCTCAAGACACCAAACCTGGCAATATTACAAACCATTTTAGAGACTGCATGGGAGAGATTCTAATTAAGCACTAAATGGACATATTCTGAGGCAGCTTGTGAGGATGGATGGATGGATGGATGGATGGATGGATGGATGGATGGATGGATGGATGGATGGATGGATGGATGGATGGATGGATGGATGGATGGATGGATGGATGGATGGATGGATGGATGGATGGATGGATGGATGGATGGATGGGCATTTTTTCTTGTTTTGCTGTAAACCTGTACACAGAAAAAAAATATATATATTTTCAGTATTTTTGAATCCTTAAAATATCCAGTCACACTTTAGATTAGGGTCCAGTTCTCAATATTAACTATTAACTACAACTTTTGCCTCAAACTCCTAATTACTGCTTATTAATAATCACTAAGGTAGTTGTTAAGTTTAGGTATTAGGAATTGGGTTGGATTATGGGATGTAGAATATTGTCATGCAGAAGAAGGCATTAATATGTACTTTATAAGTATTAATAATCAGCCTAGTAATATGCATGCTAATAAGCAACTAGTTAACAGTGAGAATTGGACCCTAAACTAAAGTGTTACCAAATATCCTTAAAACAAGATAAATTTACTTGATAAATGTTAAATAAATAAATCTGAGGTTTTATAAATGAGGTTTATGCTTTAAAAAATGCTAAGGGAGTTACATTATTTTACTGTTTTGTAATATTTATTAATAAAAAACAAGAAAAAAATATATATACGGATTAAGAAAACGATTTTTGCTTATGGAAATGTCATGTTTTCTCCAGAAATGCGAACAGACACAACTGACCATATCCTCCCCCCTCAACTCCCTTGCCGCCCCTTACATTTTTTTTAATACCAGACCATTGTGTTGTTTCTATAAGCTAAATGTTTTAAAAGGTATAGAAGTCCCTTGAAATGAGAGCAGGAGGATAATTGAACAGCTTAAAAACAGGAATCTAATTGTGCGGGCCCCTCTGGGGGCCAATATTGAACTACCTTATAATAGGCCTGAGATATTCTCTTCATGATTTATTGCCAAATCCCTGTATTTTTCAATACATTATAGTTTCTAAATTGTGTTTAAATTGAGTGTGGAGGAGCTCAGGCCATTAGGAGATGCAGAAATGAAGATCATATTTAAATATTCATGCACCCTTTACCTTATTACTGAATCTGAACACTAACAAAATCAATATTAAGTGCAGTTTGACATAAATTTATTTATGAATTTCGACTTTCTAAGTAGTGCATTTTTTCACTCAAAAATTGCCAGTATAATGTAGTAATAATATCAAAAGAGAGTGTCAGGGTGCATTAGGCCGCCAGACTCATGAAGCGCCACATAAAAACTCCAGAGCATCCACGTAAATTTGCTTACTGGGCACAACTGTCCCGTTTTACAAACATCACTCATTTTACTGCCCCGTATCACACGCCGCTGCTTCCCTGGATGTGAAACTGAGGGAAAGATACAGTTGTCTTGTTTGTTCAAATGATAAGCTCGCGTTAAGCCCGATTGTATTAGAGCCTTAATGCGATGCGGCGTAACAACCGATCAAAACGGATGCCCTTCCGTTGCTTCACCTGTCCTTATAACTCACCTTCCTTTGCTCTCAGCCAGCATTCTCATTTACATAGCAATACCATGAATTAAAATGAACCCGGAGAAAGGGGGGGGGGGGGGAGGAACGCTCACAAAAGCAAACTGCTCAATTGCTTTTACATCCCATACTTGCTTACGTTCTAAGATTTCACTTGTGAGCACTTCTCCTCGTACTCTGAGAGAACAAATAACACATCAATGACGTATGGACAACAACAAATGTTCTTTAACTAAAGTGAAATTGGATTTTTTATAGTTTTTTTGGTCCTTAAACATTGAGTATTGAACATTAAACGGGCCTTTACTGGGCTGATGCCATGTCTCTGGATACAAGATGCTGTAAAAGCAGAAAGGGCCGGAAAAAGCTCAGCATCAATCCAGAGAAAGACAGCGAAGCCATAAATCTCGGGAGTCGTAGCCTTCCCTCTCCTTTTAAAATCATCTAAACGGATTCAAAGAGCTTGATTCTGTTTGAGGCTGTCTATAAGAATCCCTTATAAAATCTTTAAGCATTGGAAACATGAGGAGTAAAAGAGAAAAATAACCTCATTCAAAGGTTTCAAAACAGACAGAACTATATGTGTATGAAAAACCCAAGCGGCAGTTGTTCATGCAGGTCCTTTAGAGTTTAATACAGTTTTTCCTCACAGAATCTTTCTACTTCTTTTGGTAATTTCAAAGCCTTTCTAAACAAATACTAAGCAAATAAGAAAAAAAAAAAGTTAACTGCAAATTTGCTTATCTCCGGTTATAGACTGCCACTTCCGACAGCTTGTCAGGAATCACAGCTTTAACTGGGCCTGCTTCTGTCCTCTTGTGTACAGTAATGTTGAGGTCAGGACTGTGATGTGAGCAGCCTTGTCAGCTGAGACACTAACTCACAAGGTGAGGTGGACGAAGACCGAGACAGGTCACAGACACTCAAGATCCAACTGAAGACCAAGACACACAACAGAAACAAACTGTACTATTGTCCACTCAGCTCAGGTCCAAGTTGCCTTTTGTTGACCTTATAAAATGACTAAATGAAAGACACATACTCAGAACCGAAGATGTAAGTAAATGAAGAAAGGACTTAAAACATTAGGAAATGTCATGTAAGGAAAAATATGGAGGATTTTTTTTTTCTTCTTCCGGTTACACTTTATGTAAAGGTGTAATTATATATTTAAGTACTGAATAATATTAATTAACAACATGTACTTACTACAGGGATAGGGTTAGGATTAGGGTTTGGTTTAGGATTAGTTGCATGTAATTATGCATAATTTATAGTTATTACTACAGTAACTATATGAAATGTGTAACAAAGACACTAAAATACCCCTTTTTTTCTACAGAAATCTACAAAAAATTGTACTGTGTTGCATTTTCTTGACATTCCCATCACATTTTCTCATTTTGAGTCAAACAATACAGTAATGACAATCTTCTCATCCAAAAATGTTTATTTTTGAGTGAAATATAATTTTTGTGAGATTCACGCTGTAATACACAAATAATACTGAAGTAATATGGCTATCATTTTCAATATACAGGGGAAAAAAACACAACAGGACAGAGTTTTACATGAGTAAGTCACCTCAGTATCGTGAGCTTTGAAAAATATTCATATTTAATACCTAACTAAAAATATTGATCTACAAAAATGTATTGCATTTTATCGAAATATTATCCCATTTTGTCCCTCAAATGTTAATATTGATTCTTAGAAATCTTTTTAATTAAACTTTAAAATGTTAAAAATTACAAATAATATAATAACGAAAACTTTGATATGGCTGTATTTTTTGGTTTAACTTAAAAAAGTAAGTCTGTTGCCTTAAAATCTTGAGTTCAGTGAAATTAAAAGTTTGAGTTAATATAATGAAGGCAATTGGTTTAATCAACATAAACTCAAAAAAATTGTTATCTGAACCACATTAATTATTGAAGTTGATTTGACAAAAGAAAAAATGTTGTGTTAACAAATAATGAAAATAATTTTTTACAGTCTAGAAAAAAAATCCAACAGTTGGGAGTCTTCCTTCTGTTCCGCCCAGTTAGTTTGTCTTTGTATTTATTTTCTCATGAATACAAAAATTGCATAAAAGGTGTGCCAACCCGATGAAATAGTGACATCATAAAGCTAAAGCCATTATAGAAAGATTACCCGCCCCATTCCGAAATATCAAGATAGAACTAGCTCCCTTTTCATCATGTTGCTGCCTTTCTTCCCCCCCTCATTGCTTTATACGCATTAGAGAGAGGAGCCATATGTCATTACTGTAATACAAGATAAAAGTCAAAAGTTGGACTCTTTAAAGCTGCTTGCTAGGATTAGCAATAAAGAACTGTATATAAGTCTCAGAAGAGCTTAGTGAGCAGAAACCAGGCCTCTAAACATCAGTCAATTTATATTAGAATTTCCATACATGCATTTGCTTGTTACTGTCAATATGCAAAAATGGTGCTTACCAACAAATAAAGCATAATGTACTCAAGCCAGCGCATCAATAACTGCATCGGAGCTTTAAAAGAAAATGCAAAAAGGAGAGAGAGCACAAAGATGGCTCATATGAAATATATATCGCATTAAACACGAAAATGTCAGAAAAATAAAGCTGGCTCTTCGCTCGCACGACAGTCCCTCCATTCATCTTAGTGGAGACTGTGGCTCAACAGGAAATAAATAGCATCCTGTCACCTCCCGTATTTCATTGAGTTACACAGTCAGGTTTTCGTGTTATGGACGACTCTCATAGCAGAGACCTCCTAGAAGACGCATAAGTGTAAGAGGCCTGTGAGAGAGACGGAGAGAGAGAAAGTGTGTTATGAAAAATGGAGTCAGAGACTACAAGAACAGAGCAGTTCGAGCTTAGTGAAAGATCAATGAAATCAGACTGCAGCCAAACAGAAACTAGTCAAAAACGACAGTCTCTGCCTTTATCATGATTTCACATGGTCATATATAATGCATTAAATGAAAGTAGGCAAGGTAGACAGATGTGGTGCGTTACCACAAGGGAGCGGCTAGAACTGAACGATGATTGACCGCTATCCTGGACATGAACCACTGGAAAACAGAGGTCAGCTAAGTTGAAGGAGTGATGCCAGAGGAACTGTTAGTCGTGTATATCGTGTTATGATTGGCAGGAATATGAACACACTCCTCGCAATCCTTCACTAGGAACGCTCATGTGAAAACTTATAACACCCTCGAAATCTCATCCTAAAGGCAAACTGAAAAGGTATCACTTCCCAATTTGAAAGAAGAATACATTAAATTGATTGAAACCGAATAAGTTGGCAAAACTCAAAAATTGAGGCACAGAGTTGCAAAATTCAAAGTTTAAGTAAGCAGAAATGGCAGATTTTTATTTTGTATTCTTAACTTGAAATGTTTGAGTACACTTATTTATACATTTAACTTAAAATTTGCATGTAACCTCAATGTAAACATTTTTATTAGTGTAAACTTATCATAGCTATAACAAGCTAATTCAAAAAATGCTAACTTGCTAACAATAGCATGGTATAGCTCTTGCTGAATGAGTGCAGTAATATAAAGCATTTAACATACTTGCTGTCAAACCAAGCCACATGCACCATGAACTCTCCGAAAACCCACATTAATCTCTTCTAAATTAGCATAAGTTCATAAAACTCAAAACAATGAAACAGTTCCATTTACTTAAAATATATCGGTTCTGTGAACTTGAAAGAAAAAGAAAGTGCTAAATATTCATAAAAGTTAATTTGTTTAATTTAAGTTTGTCCTACTCAAACCAATTAATTATTTTGAGCGTTAGGGTTTACAGTGTAACAGTAAAGTCATTCATAATGTTACAAAAGATTTCTATTTCAACACTGTAAAAAATTATTTTCATGATTTGTCATCATCACAACATTTTTTTCTTTTGTCAAATCAACTTAGATAATTAATGTGGTTCAGATAACATAATATTTTAAGTTTCTGTTGATTAAACCAATCACCTTCATTGTATTAACTCAAATTTTTAATTTTAATGAACTCAAAATTTTAAGGCAACCAGGTAACTTACTTTTTAAAGTTAATCCAAAAATTATTATTTTACAATGATATAAATGTTGTTGTTTTTTTACTTTCTAATAACTAAAAAATCCTGAAAAAAGTATCATGGTTTCCACAAAAATATTAATCAGTACAACAGTTTTTAACATTGATAATAATAAGCACCAGTCACCAATCAGCATATTAGAATGATTTCTGAAGGATCATGTGACACTAAACACTGGATTAATGATGCTGAAAATTAAGCTCTGCCATCACAGGAATAAACTACATTATAAAATAGATTACTAACTGAAAACAGTTGTTTTAAATAATATTTCATATTACTCTTTTTACTGTATGTTTGCCTTGGTGAAACATTAAAAAAAAAATGTATTAACCACAAACATTTGAACAGTAAAAAGAAATTTTATAGGGGAAAAAATAGTAGTAAATAGAATTTAATAAATAAATGTAGTAAAAAAAAATAACATTTAAATTTTATTTACAAAAGTAAACATTTAACAAATTTCACAATGCTATCATTTCTTTCTATATCTGAGAACTGTTCAAAAATCATGACGGTAATCAATTGACAGCCATAGTTTTTAAACACAAATTGATAAAAACCAAATCTGCATACAGCTTTGTGAAAATATATATCTTTATCTTGCTCACTCATTTCCTTTGAAGCCATCAAAACTTTCACTTGCAGAATAAATCGACAATGGATGGTAAAAGGGCATTTATACATAAGTACAACGACTGCTAAAAGTGTATTTATATAATCGATAGCTCTTTTGCATCCTTGAGCAATAAAACTATCCTTTGGGTTTATAAGCAAAAGTATAAGGCAATAATGAACAAACATCCTTTGTCATTTGAGACACCAAACCTAGTTCATCTATGACATATGTCCCTCCAGTACAGATATTCAGCATACATTGGTTGCCATGCGTCTGATGTCTGTGAACTCCAATGCTTTTTCCGGCATTTGCTCCCGCAGGTCTGACATTCAAGATCTCTCAATTATGTATGAACAGCAAGCAATATCCTTTACCGTCATGCCCACACAACATATTTCATCTTCCTGGGCACAGATGCCCAATCAAATTCACCACGTAATTATGATGACTTATTAAAAATGAGCCCAAACACATTATTAGTAAGACTGCAGTTAGTCTCAGTGGCCAAAATTATTTCATTCATTAAAACAGCCTCTATTTTTAAGCTGTGCACAATAGACCAGACCTCACTGGAAATCCACGGCAACAGGTAAAATCCTGAGAGATTTAGGGCAGCGCAAGCATTCGTCAATGCGTCAACATCTCTGGAAGGTTGAAAAACAAGGCAAAGTGACTAGATTACAGCAGATATTGGTCAGGGCCACTTAAGCCTTTTTTCCTGTGATATGAAGTGATATATTTCATGTCCTTTTTCAAGCAAACCCTACGGCTCAGCCGTGACTTACAGAAACTCACTGAAAATGTCATTTTTTTATTGGTCGTATAAACGGCCTTTTTGTGGCTGTGGTTTCCCGGTGTATAGAGCACAGACACATCTTGGGAATACACAGCTCAGCGGAGAGAAAACATCTCAAACACCATGTTTATCTGCCACACAACATGCAGCCATTAAAAATACATGAGGCTACCATCCATTATTCCGTCTCCGAATGGCAAAATCTACATTAAGCTTGAAGAATCCTTCTGTTTTAGGATAAATAAATAAAACAGGCACTTAGAGATTCCTCTTGCTTTATTATAGAAAGAGGAAATGCATGTGTTTGCAGAGGAGCAGGAAATGTGCTGTGCTTTCTAAATACGAATGAATAAATCAAAACGTTTGCAATTAGGGGCTCACGTCTTTTCTGTTAATTCAAAAGATTTTGCCACTTTGCCAAGAAAGTGTATTTAATATTTAAATTACTTGTTACTTTTTCAATGCCCAGGTGATTTCTGCCGTAATGTGCCGACCAAGTCTTGTCAGTTGTGATTCGGGTGTAAATTCTGTAATCAGAAGCGGCATCAATCTGACAAGAAAAAAAAAACTTAAAAATTTAGCAACACGAGACAAATGGAAAAATGCATGCCGAAACAACGAAAAGCAGCACCACGTACACAGTTTTCAAATCAATAATTCATATCTCTCACATCTAACAACTTCTGTCCTGTTTTCCTGCCTCTCTTGTGTAATTTATGGCTCTTAACATTGTGCGTCTTAAATTTTTGAGAGATCTGTTAAAATGGATGTGTTGTTTTTATTAAAAATACAGAAAATGGCATCAAGACTTGTTGAACAGGCAGTCATGAGTACATTAAAGGAATATCCCAGGTTTAGTACAAGCTAAACAAAAAAAAAAGAACATTTTCTGTATAAATTTATACATGATTTTGTAACTTTGCCATCACAGCAGTGTGTCATAAAACCTAAAACCCTAAAAGGACTGTAAAAATGATGATTTAAACTGTCACACAAAGGACGATAACTACAGTATATAACGATTTCTATAAAGCTTTAATCATTCTAACTCTAGGAGAATAGGGAAATCCACACCACAGCTTAACCATAACATCACAGAAGAATGATACTGCTGGAATTACTTTCAGAAAGATTTTTTTCTTGCTGATGAACGATAAAAACATTGACAGCCAATCAGAATGGCCACTATATAGTTCCTTATCACTATAGCTATCTTTATAGTTGTTCTTTGTGTGAAAGGCCTTAAAGGGACAGTTCACCAAAAAATGAAAATTCTGTCATCATTTACAACCCTCAAGCTGTATAAATTTCTTTGTTCTGCTGAACATAAAAAGGAAGATATGTTTATAACCAAGCATATATTTCTTTCAAATATCTTCCTTTTTGTGTTCAGCAGAACAAAGAAATTTATACAGGTTTGGAACAACTTGAGGGTGAGTAAATGATGACTGAATTTTCATTTTTGGGTGAACTATCCCTTTAAAGCTGAAAGTTAACACATAAGAATTAAGTTAAGTACTTTGAAAAAAAATATATATATAAATTTCACATTTATGCTTTTAAATGCTCCAAGCCTCATTCACTTCCACTGTAAGTGCCTTAACATTGCTTTTTGTAAAACAAGGGAATAGTCTAAATAATTTTTTATGATAATCAACATTAAAGGGTTAGTTCACCCAAAAATTAAAATTCTGTCCCTCATGTCGTTCCACACCCGTAAGACCTTCATTCATCTTCGGAACACAAATTAAGATATTTTTGATCAAATCCAATGGCTCAGTGAGATAATTAACACTTTCAAACGCCCGGAAAGCTACTAAAGACATATTTAAAACAGTTCATGTGACTGCAGTGGTTCAACCTTAATGTTATGAAGCGACGAGAATACTTTTTGTGCGCCAAAAAAACTAAATAACGACTTTATTCAACAATATCTAGTGATGGGCGATTTCAAAACACTGCTTCTTCGAAGCTTTACGAATCTTTTGTTTCAAATCAGTGATTCAGAGCGTGAAAGTCACTTGATTTCAGTAAACGAGGCTTCGTTACGTCATAAGTGTTTCGAAATTTCAATGGTTCACATGACTTTGGCAGTTTGATTCACGCTTCGAACCACTGAAGCCACAAATTTTGTCATTTGGCCACGACTCGTACTGAACCCATACTTTTACTTTAATGTTAATTTTACAATTAAAACTTTAAATCACCTCCAGACATCCTACTCCTTATAAAACTCTCGTGATGAAAATTTCAGACAGACTCAACAAAGCTGTACAGGATGCAAAATATTGCATTATTGAGATCAGAGGTGGTGGTTAGATTAATGGTAAATATTTAAATGGCCTAACAAGCATACTTCAAATGATTAGCTTGCCAAATCTGAATCAGGAATGGGGGTCTTCCTCTTTGACACGGCTGCCCTGCTCTTGTCATTACTGGGAACACTGTCACCCACAAACAACAACTTTCCATCCACTGTAATTGCTACATAATTCAACAGATGCAGTGGAATGACCTCCAGGTAAACTTATATTTACTTTGCATCTGTTAATGACTAAAGCTTTGATTAGCTCCTCTCTTAGAGGATGAGGATCCCAGACCTCACGCTTTGTTTTGTTCTGGAGTCAAAGGAGAGATTCATACCCACTGATGCAAGAATTTTTAAAAATTAAGCGATCTTCTAATTAAGATGGGCCATTTAACGGTTTACAACCAAAGTGAAGCAATTCATTGAACTATTAATAGTGCCTTCAAAATCACAGTTTCTCTCTCTGTGCTCTAGCTTGTTTAAAATAATCTTTGTAAGGCTTTGACAAGGTTTCTGTATTAAGTGCATTAGCACAGAAATAAACATAGAATGTAGAAAATTAATGGGCCATTTTGCCTTAGGGCAAAATGGAGGACGGACCCCCCATGAGTTCATTTTTCACGGCTTTGGTTATGCTTTCAACACTCTAATTGAATTTCAATGTACATTTTAAAAAATGTCTTTATTAAAGTAACTTTTGATGTAAATTGTACCTGATCTATTGGGGCACTTCTGGTTTTATCTTGTCTGTGTCATTATAATTTTTGCTCATGACCAAAATATTATCATGTGAATTGGGAACAGAGTAATTATGAATTTTAAAAATATAAATGTTCTAATATTTAAAACTATAAAACCCGACCATACACACACACATACACACACGTATATATATATATATATATATATATATATATATATATATATATATATATATATACACACATACATATACACATACATATACATACATATATACATACATACACACACACACACACACACACACATACATATATACATACATACACACACACACACACACACACACACACACACATATACACATACATACATACACATACATATATATACACAGAAAATTATTTTTGAAAATAATTAAAGAAATATGAAAAACAATATGCAATACTCAATATAATATAATACAATATAAAATGCATATATTTCACTCATAATATATAAGTAAATATATATATATATATAAAATCATTTATATATTATGAGTGAAGTACACATATATATGTGTGTGTGTGTGTGTGTGTGTGTGTATATATATACATATACATATATACATATTATATATATATATATATATATACACACACACACACACACATACATATGTATACATACATATATACACTATATACACAGAAAATTATTTTTGAAAATATTCATATATTTTTGAAAATAATTAAAGGAATATGAAAAACAATATGCAATACTCAATATAATATAATATAAAATGTATATATTTCACTCATAATATATAAGTAAATATATATATATATATATAAAATCATTTATATATTATGAGTGAAATATATATATGTGTGTGTATATATATATATATATATATATAAAATTAAATTCAATACAATTTTCAATAGTGGTCTAGAATAGTATAAATCGTACAGTATGTATATTTGCACACAACATGTGACACTAACATGCTAGCAAATCATCTTTTCCAGACCTCACTAAGATTTAGACAGCAAATCGCTCAGTATTTACAAGATCACCTAGCGCTTTCACTACTGTCCAAACTCTTCAGGCACTGATCTGTCTAAAGAAACAAAACAATTTTCGGTTTGCTCTGAATCTCGGCTCCTGAGGCCACAGGACCCTTTGGGTGGCTGTCAGACAGCACGTCCACATGGCATCACACAGACTCATCTCATGTCAGAGAGGGGCATCTCCAGCCATTAGAATTTATCAGCACATACTGTCCCCTGGAACATCATGCCCATCCCCCGTAAGCCTACAAAACAACCAGCCTGCCTCTTGGTCACCATGCCACATCTATTCAAATCAGCCCTTCATACACAAGACTGCAGCGGAAATTGGTCTTTTGTCACTCAAGATTAACAATCTCTCCCCAAATCCCCATGGAAAATTCCATAGTTCCAATCACTGACGACTCACTGACTGGCTGTGACGCAAATGTGCCTCACGTCCAGGATGCCGACTGTACTTTTAAATAGAAGTGTTTTAGTAAAATCTATATTCACCATTTCCACTAAACTCCAGAAGGTGGGCAAAACAGGATGGCCGCTCGGATAGGTTCAAGAGTTTCATCATCTCAAGCTCAAAAATAGACCCTCAAATGAATCATTATCGGGGTTTGTGTATACACATTGAAAGTGAGACATAATCTGCCAGATGAAGTTAGCAGGGAGACGCCTGACCCCTTTGTTGTTTGGTCAGGAAAGGGAAGGTTACTGTAAACCGACTCAAGAGTAAATAATACCTATGTTTCCATAGCAAAGTCACAAACAGCCCGCAGAAACAAAGGATGAAAAGACAATTAATCTAATGATGGTCAATTTTGTTTAGTTTCCAAAGTGTTTTCGAGGGAAATTCTTTTTCAAAACAAAGAGGCAACTTCATTTTTCCAAGGAGAAGGGGAAATCAGATGTTTCAGAGATTTTGTGCTTCTTATTTCTTGAAGTGAATAGTCAGTATATTTTTCCTGGCAGACTTGCGCTGTGTTGTGACAGATATATATGGACACTGTTTTGTTATTCTGTCGAGAAACTTCCAGTATAACAAAATCTGTTTTAGGGCTCTGTAGCAAGGAAGTTTCAAAGTTCAAGATGTTTGGCCCATGCTCAAAATTTCAGAGCTATTTCATTTGTGATCTATAGGACAAGGGTTGAAGCACCATGTTGAACTTCAGACGCACTACATTTAAACAGTAACACAGATAAATGGTAACTCATCCTAGATCTGATGGCCCACAAAAGTGTAATAAATAAATGAAAGCCATTTGAGGGTTGACTTTACATTAAAACATTGCTGTATTTGTTTGAGCCTGACACGTGAAGCAAGTCAAACAAAATCAAATTTGTTTTGACAAAAAAACCAAACAAATCCAACCTTGTTTTGATCTGGTTTGGCGATCACACAATACTTGTCAGAGTGAAAATGTGATGAAAAAAACTTATTTTATATTAATTCAAAAGCTTATTTATATTATATTATATATTTGTACATATTTAAATTAAAAGCTTAATATTACTTGTCAAAATATAATTTCAGGTAATGCATTAAAGGTTTGTAAACTAATCAAGTTTTGTTTTAAAAAAATCTACTTAAAATAAACAAATCACACTAAAAAAAACTAAAGCTAAAAATCTAATCAGAAAATAATAATAATAATACATAAATGAATAAATACATTTAATAAATATATAAAACTATACCTATCATTCAAAATTTTGGGGTTGGTACAATTTTATAATGTTTTCAAAAGTCAGCAATTTAAGGCTAGGCTGCATTTATTTAATCAAAAATACAGTAAAAACAGTAATATTGTGAAATATTATTACAATTTAAAAAACCTATAAAAATAATTTGATCTATAAGTCATGACAACACATGTTTTTACATCACTTGAACTCATAAAAATAAGTTCTTTTTAAGTTATACAAGATTCAACTCATTTTTTTCAGTTTATTATAATTTAAGTTGGAATTACTTATACAGCCAAGTTGATTGTACTTAAAAATTTAACTGAACTTAAGTTTTTGTTTTTTCATTACAATGTTTTCTATTTGAATGTATTTATATACAGTAGTCAACATTTGAAATGGATCAAAACCTTTCATCAAAGTTGTCCTAAAACCTTCTTCTTAAGACAACTTTGATTAACTTTTTTGATCTACTTCAAATGTTGACTACTATATTTTAAAATTAAATTTATTCCAGTGATGGAAAAGCTGAATTTTCAGTGTCACATGATCCTTCAGAAATCATTCTAATAGGCTGATTTGCTGCACAAGAAACATTCCTTATGATCAGCTGATTAATATTTTCGTGGAAACAGTATAATATTTTTTTCAGGAATCTTTCATGAATAGAAATATAGAAAAATAACAGCACTTATTTGAAACTTTTTACATATTTTGTAAAATAATAAAATGTCTTTACTATCAGTTTTGATTATTTAATACATCCTTGCTGAATAAAAGTATTAATTTCCTTTAAAACAAAATCTTACTGACCCACAACATTTAATCGGTAGTGTATATATATATATAATTGAGTTTGGTGATGCTAATGGCTCAGAAATCACCCAGTCCACCTTTAACCTCTTTTCCAGGAAGAGATGGCTAGTAAAACGCAGCAAGACTGTCTTATCGCTCTAATACAAGAGCAAACAGAGGAGTCTTTACCGCGTGTCGTATTCGCGGCGCTGTACAGCTTACGTGGCTTTTGGTAGCTGAGAGACATGATTATTCAGAGGTAATATTTTATCTTAGCAGTTTGCAGAGCTTTGTTTGCCGTTCTTTCAAGCAGGGGATAAAAGAGCAGCCTTGGCGTTCTGGCTCTGATTATGATCTAATTGTTAACATTCAGTGTGCCTTATTATCAATCTGGTGCCTTACAATGAGCAGTTAGAGCTTTGTTAGTGTTGGCAGAAGGCTCTGAGAGAGCGATTCTGCTACTGGTGGTGCATTACAGAAGTACTAGTTAGCGCTAAGGTGGCATGAGAGGAGCCCCTGCCGCCAACGACAACAACAACAACAAACAAACAGGAATTGATGGCAAGCGTTTATTATCTGGTTTAATTGCTCATCATCTGGAGGATCTGACAGTTGTGGTTAATGAGAGAGAGAGGAGAGGTGCGGGCTGTTGGCAGAGGGCTTCACAGCAAAGAGGATGCTGGGAAAAGGGGAGGGAGAGTGGGGGAGTTTGACACCGAGATCTGGAGCAACTCATTCCAGTCGAACAGAAGCAGTGGATGCAAGCGAAATCATTTTCTAATCAAAATATCAGTCAGAAAAAGCTTTCGCTTTATTTCCGCTGAGCTCTTTGCAAGTCTATTAAACCTGGGAGTCATTAGCGCACACTCACAAAGAGGAATTAGGCCCCGTGTGTAATCAGATGGTGAACACACACAGGATGTCACAAAAACTCAACCCCTTCCTAAAGATCTCATCTGGGCTACAGGCCTGGACACGGTTCAAAAGGGGACCTCCCACACACTGCAACATCAGGCACGTACGAAACCGGTTCAAACTGACAGTCGCCAGAACGAGGCCTCGGTGAGATATAATGCTTCACATAATGCAAACATCAACTGCTTAATGGACTTTAGCTTGCAAGATCAGGACAAGACAGTTTAATATGTTACAGAGCAATATGCATATAACAACTAAATCTAAATCTCCAAACTAAACCTGTCAGGTGGGTGAGTCTGTCTGTCCTGATCACTGCTGCATAGCTGTCATAGTTAGCCGAAAAAGATGACGAAAAATTGTGAATAGATGAACAATAGGTAGCACAGGATATTGAGAACTGAGCATTTATCGTCACTGAATTACACCGAAGACTGTATTGCAGGAATATAACCTTTGATAAATCAACATAGCTGCCTTTGAAAAACATTTTCTTTTGCAGGTGTCTATACTGAGAAAATCAGCTTATGGATAGATACATTAAAAAAATTAAAATTTGTAATAATTGCAAGTCATTTTTTAGTTTGTTTTATCTGATATTAGTGGAGTTCCTAAGTCAGAGACCATGCACTAAGACAAATACTTATTATAAATTACATTACTACTCAAAAATTTGGGGTCCGTTTTTCTTTTCTAAACTTCACAATTTCAACTTTCATTCAGCAAGGAAGCATTAAACTGATCAAAAGTGACAGTAAAGATATTTATAATGTTACAAAAGATTCTATTTCAAATAAATGCTGCTGTTTTGAACTTTCTATTCTTCAAAGAATCCTGAAAAAAGTATTTTTAGTATATAAAAGTATATTAAGCAGCACAACTGTTTTCAACATTGAAATGTTTCGTTAGCAGCAAATCAGCACATTACAATGATTTCTGAAGGATCATGTGACACTGAAGAAGAATGGAGTAATGATGCTGAAACTTCAGCTTTGCATCACAGGAATAAATTACATAATAATTTTTCACAATATTACAATTTATACTGTATTTTTGTTGAAATAAATGCAGCCTTGGAAGATCTTCTGTCAAAAACATTACAAAAATGTTGTAAAAACTTTCAAAAGTCTAAGACCACTAGTGAAAACGCTTGTACTGAGCATTTTTTTTTATTATTATTTATTATAATTACATTATTAACAACAATTTGAATTCAATTCTTAAATATTTTTAATTTATTTGATATCATAAATTTTCTTTGCTTTTAATCAAATCAGTTTTTAATTGCTATTAATTCTTTGTTTTAAATCAAATGTTCAAAACCCTAAAATATATATACTTTTTCTGGGTTTAAATTAGATTTGTAAAATCTAATTTGTCAAATTTTCAATGTGGTCTCAGACTTTAGGACACCACAATTATGTATTTAAATAACATGTCATGAAGTGCCCATTATATGTCTATAGGACTATTTTTGGAATTGCTTTGATTCACAAATGAGATGTTTAGATTAGGCCTAATGCACAACTCCAAATAGTTATTACATTAATCTTCATTATACAATGATGTATGCAATAAAAGGAAAATTTGGGAAAGCAAATATACCACTCATGAGGCACACTAATAAAAAAGGCTTTTCTATTAATTTGAAAACATTATAATCAATGGTAAACTGAAGACATGAAGAAAACTGCTTCATCAGCTTTAACTTACTAGGAGGGGAACGATGCCAATGGGAAACACCCTCCCAAAAACCACTGCTGCTAAACTCATTCACAAATATCCCATTGAAAAACTCTGGCACAGCTGAAACACAGCGTATGCCTGCATTCTGCCCACTGCTGCAGATATGCACCCGCACACATGGGAATCATTAGGGCACAAAAGTTGGCGAGTGTCCCTAGCAACCAGCTGCATCTGTTTATGTTTACCTTCACGCTCCTACCAGCTAATGCCATGAGTACATCTGCTACTGTGCAACGAAGCTGTGGTTACATGCATGGTTGACCCATGATTCTGTAATTGCCCAGCAAGTAAGATAAAGAGTCAGAGCGTAACCACCAAAGCCTTCCCTTCCCTTCCAAGAGCCTCTTTCCTCTGCCAGCTCTTGTCCTGTTGTGGAAAGCTCGTTGCTGAATCTGTTCAACAAATTGAGCCGCAATTGTAAGCCTGCTTTTACAAACCTGAGCAAGAAATACTAACACTAACGAATTATATATTGCAGGTTCCAAGTCATTTAAACCCAATTTAAAAGGGTTTATATATATATATATATATATATATATATATATATATATATATATATTTGTGTGTGTGTGTGTGTGTGTATTTAGTGCTGTCAAACAATTAATTGTGATTAATCGCATCCAAAATAAAAGTTTGTTTACATCATACATGTGTGTAATGTGTATATTTATTATGTGTATTTATATATACTTAATACATATATACAAATAATCGCAATTAATTGTTTGACAGCACTAATATATATATATATATATATATATAAGTGCTGTCAAACAATTGCGATTATTTGTATATATGTATGTATGTATATATAAATACACACATGTATGATGTAAACAAACTTTTATTTTAGATGCGATTAATCGCAATTAATTGTTTGACAGCACTAAATACACACACACACACACACACATTATATATATATATACACACATATATATTAGTGCTGTCAAACAATTAATCGCAATTAATCACATCCAAAATAAAAGTTTGTTTACATTATACATATGTGTGTACTGTGTATATTTATTATGTATATATAAATACACACACATACATGTATTTATTTAAGACATATTTACATGTACATATATATTATGTAAACACAAACTTTATTTAAAATATTTTGGATGCGATTAATCGTGATTAATCGTTTGACAGCCCTAATATTATAAATATATATATATATATGTAAGCGGGGTTCAAAAGTCTATTTTGCTTTAATGTCAGTCAAAGGGAACATAAATGTCTGTTACTATTTAGTAATACTATAAATATCTTTATTATATTTATATTATTATATTTTAAGAATAAAGTAAAACATTTTAATTAGTAGTCTGACACTTTTGTATACAAGTTAACACTTTTACTAATCTTTCGTTTTGTGTAGATTTTAAATTTTTTAATTTTTTTTTAAATAAACAAATTGTGATGCTTCAAACAAAGAAGGGCTGTTATAAATCTTTATAAAAAAAATATGAGAACAAAGTTTTGGTAATGTGTGAATGTTTAACTCATATCGTTATCTATTATGACAATTAAAAACATCTCTGAAAGCAATGCAGAATTTAACCAGTGTGTGGTTTCAAACATCTCACAGATGTGCAACTCGTATGAAAAAGTAAAGGAGGGGGACATGAAAGGAATTTTTAAGCCTACACTAATAACATAATGGCTCAAAACAGCCACATGAAAGGCTTGAGATGTTGGTGTACTTTGTGCTGTTATTGTGTTTCCTGTTCACAAGTTCATGCAACAGATGCCAAAGAAAACCCTGGCGGCGTGGCCCCCCTCTGACCCCCTGGGTGAGAATTACACTGTGCTGTAGTGCAAAGCTCTAGAGGACACTTTATCCAACGCATACAAATGCGCTCTTGTTTTGTCATTTAATATAGAACGCATACTTTCAGACACAAACACAATTAGGATGAGAAAGGGTGTTCTTTGGTTTGCTCAAATATCGAGACTGTAATCACAATAAATTTTACAAGCGTCAGTGGTCTTTTTTTCCAGATGCTCAGAATTTAGAAGAATATCTTGCCTGGGTTACATTAAAATGGCCTGCCCTTTCAAAAGTCTAATTGAATTCATTCAAGCGTGGGAAATTGCGTAGTAAAGGCAAATTAACTAACCTCACATTTGAGGTTGTTTTTCCACTGAATCTGAGTGAGTATGTACATCAATGTCTTATGAATAAAATAAATTACGGCCATAAAGCATCAGTCATGCATATGAAAAATATATATATGCGTACTTTAGAGCAACTGACACTGACCTCAAAATTTTGCAAAGTTTTACACAGTGATCACTGCCTTGAAGTGAGCTGGAATGTTTTGCGAAAGCCAAACACTGAACAACACTGACCTCTTCTGGCTGTTCATCACACTGCCACTGAGAGCTTGCTAGCCAAGCATCAAAGTATAACTAAAGAGACAAAATAAGTACAATAAAATTACAGTTTTACAACAGAGATCACAACCTTGAAGGAAAAACACTCTTATGTTGACGCCAGACACCAGGCTTCATCAAGAAAACATCTCTGGTGGTTGTCCACATTATGATCATCCAGACCACAAACACCCCACCGGTTTTAGTTAAACACAGTGCATTAACCCAGATCACGTGCCGGTCATAAGATTATCTGTCATTTGTTTTTATTTTCCAGCAGTAGTCAACATTTGAAGTGGATCAAAACCTTTCATCAAAGTTGTCCTTAAACCTTCTTCTTAGGACAGCTTAGTTCTTAGGACAACTTTGATTAACTTTTTTGATCCACTTCAAATGTTGACTACTGTACCTACCCACATATATACTGTATATACGCTATGTAAGGGATAACATAGTCCATAACAATGCATAAAACATAGGCCTAGCAACAACTATTACAGTAATATTAATAGAGAAGTAATCTGAGGTCATTTTTACTAGAATCAATAACTGAGACGCAAGATGACACCAGTTGCGTTTGTAAGAAACAAGGGAGAGCGAGTCTGCGGTGTGATAAATGTCCAAATATTTCACTTATTGAAAGAACTAAGTAATTAAGTTGAATTATTATAAAAGTTTTATTATTGTTATTTATTAAGTTTATCAAGTGAAAGAAATGACATTATATCCAGTTTCTTTTATTATACACCATATTTAATATCGACAGACTGTACATATTGTGGTAACACTTTATTTTAAGATGACGTACAGCAGTTACACGTTACTACATGTATTTACTATCAGTGATGGGGAAAGTTACTTTTAAGAGTAATGCCTTACAATATTGTGTTACTCCCAAAAAAAGTAACTAATTAGATTACTTAGTTACTTTTTATGTGAAGCAATGCGTCACATTACTTTTGCGTTACTTTTTGTCACCTGAGCATGTTTTTTTGATTAAAAATTAAAAATAAAAGTTCTATTTTTGGTAAAACTAAAGGGCCTTTTACAGCAAAAGTGACATAAATAAGCCTCAGGCTGAAGAAAATGCAAATTCACGCCTGTACAGTAGAGGGCGCAGCAATAAAAACAAACATGAAACAAATGTGATGTTTAACTAAAGTCATTTTTGCTTATTGGTATGGTTGAATTGGATCATCGAAGGTCAGCAGCAAAGACATTGGTTAATAATGTGAGATTAAATATATTTCTGTAATTTAACATTTTAATTTATTATTGCACGTTTGCGTAATATTCTGAGTTTGCATTTCACTGCTTTTATTAATTTTGCTGAATCTGTTTTTGTGTAAGTGAGATGAGTAAATGCTCTCATTTAGTCTAGAACTACAATACCTATCATGTTCACACACAACACCTCTGTACTTATGTTTTCTCTCAACATGAGGACAGGAGAGCTGTCAGTCAATAAATGGGAAAACAAAGTAACTTTTGTTACTTATTTGAAAAAGTAACTCAGATATTTTGTTGTAAATTTAAAAGTAATGCATTACTTTACTAGTTACCTGAAAAAAGTAATCTGATTATGTAACTCGCTTGCTATAATAATACATAAATTATGCATAATTTCAAGAAACTAACCCTAAACCAAACTCTATAGTAAGCAAATGTAGTTAATTAATAATGTTACTCAGTACAATGTAACTACGTCACCTTAAAATAAAGTGTAACACATATTTTAATTTAAAGGGTTAGTTCACCCAAAAATAAAAATTCTGTCATTTATTACTCACCCTCGTGTCGTTCCACACCCGTAAGACCTTCGTTCATCTTCAGAACACAAATTAAGATATTTTTGTTGAAATCCGATGGCTCCGTGAGGCCTGCATAGGGAGCAATGACATTTCCTCTCTCAAGATCCATTAATGTACTAAAAACATATTTAAATCAGTTCATGTGAGTACAGTGGTTCAATATTAATATTATAAAGCCACGAGAATATTTTTGGTGCGCCAAAAAAACAAAATAACGACTTATATAGTGATGGCCGATTTCAAAACACTGCTTCATGAAGCTTCGGAGCGTTATGAATCAGTGTGTCGAATCAGCGGTTCGGAACGCCAAAGTCACGTGATTTCAGCAGTTTGACACGCGATCCGAATCATGATTCGATACGCTGATTCATAACGCTCCGAAGCTTCATGAAGCAGTGTTTTGAAATCGGCCATCACTATATAAATCGTTATTTTGTTTTTTTGGCGCACCAAAAATATTCTCATGGCTTTATAATATTAATATTGAACCACTGTACTCACATGAACTGATTTAAATATGTTTTTAGTACATTAATGGATCTTGAGAGAGGAAATGCCATTGCTGGCTATGCAGGCCTCACTGAACCATCAGATTTCATCAAAATATCTTAATTTGCGTTCTGAAGATGAACGAAGGTCTTACGGGTGTGGAACGACATGAGGGTGAGTAACTAATGACATTATTTTCATTTTTGGGTGAACTAACCCTTTAATGTCACTTTTGTTTACTTAGCATATCTATTAACTAATAGTTGATTGAAACCAGATTTCAAGAGAAGACCGGAGTTCTCACGACACCGGTTTCAGTTTCACAGATAATCAGAATGATATGCAGCAATATATGGCTGACCGTGAGTATTAGAAAATTTCAGACTACTGAATGCCACGACTGACCAATTAGTGAACCACATAATAAATAAACAATCTTTATAGCTCTAAATACACCTAAATAATCATACAGTACAAAAAGATTACAGAGGCTGTTCTAAAAGATACTATAATATTACATTATGGCAATTGTTAAACAGAAATTGCTAAACTGTAAGACACTTTCTGTCTTTTCGATTAGCGACAGGGATAGTTGGTGAACAACTTGAGAATTAAAACAAATGTTTTATGCTAGATACAAAATGTATTACTGTTCCACGTTTACTTCTGAGAGGAAACACACACAGCTGAGAGAGTTCTGAGACAGTAGCTTGTTTTTAACTGGCATGACCAACACAGTCTTAGATGTAATCATTCCCCACATGTGATTCCAATGGCACTTTGCTTGTCAATGGAAAAGATGCATGGGTCCACTTGACTGTTGTGTTGTAAATCCCAGTCTGAGTGAAAATGGTGCTTAAATGTGTAGCTGTATTTCAAATTGTGATTACATCTGCAGTGATTAATGGACTACCAATTGTAATCATGTTGTATGGAAAATCACTGACATATGTGGAGTTGGTACCTGCATTTCCATCCGTTGTGCATTATGGCCCCTCACAGTTGACACTGGAGAAGTCTCTGTCCTGTTTTAGGCTGTAAAGTATAACTGCAGTCACTTTTTTCCACCATCTCCATTTATGGTGAAAGACGAGATGATGTACTAAGAGCCTCAGTTGTTTGGATTTGTTGGGTTGGTATTATGCTGGTTTCTTCATCTGCTGTCTGTGATACTGTAGATATAGTCTTTAGTGGCACGAAAGGAGTAAACTCTTTGTTGAAATCAGCTGGCTCATCTGTAATCCCCTCAGCAGAATGTGTTGTGAAATTAGCTTCTTTTGGGTCATCGTGCATCAAATGTGACTTTAACATCTCTGAAAAACAATTGTATCAGTTTTTAGTTTTGAATACCTGATTGAGGATTCAAACAATCGAAGAGACACTAACCTGAACATGGTGAGGTGTTTTCCATGGTCCAGAGCATTTTGTGATTTGTCTCTTTAAAGGTGAGAACAGCGTCTATCTTGTAGAAATTTTGCTGAAGTTTCTCACCTTCTTGACCAATGCACTCCTAAAAATACATTTAAAAACATTTATAGTTTTAACCAATTGTAAATGATAAATTAATAAAACAATAATTTTAAAATAAATGAAATAAAAATGTAGAGATCTTTATTTAAAAGCTTTAAAACTCTTAAAAATGTAATGTATTTAAGGAAGTGATCTCTCACGCGTATACGTCACTCATTGTTTACACAGTGCACAAACATTGTAGGTACGACGGCTAATCAACTTGCGCTTATCCGGATTGTTCAAACCGACTTAAAACTAAAAGATTACATTCTCTCGCTCAAACTCATTCGGGAGTGGTGACTTTCCACCATTCCAAACTTCTGAGCCTGCTCGCCTGAAGTTATGGTTGATTGCTCTTCGGCTGGATATCAACACACCCATTAACGTACTAAAGTTGTTGAGGGTCTGCAGCGATCATTTTTCCCCTGATGATTTTACATACCCAGGAGAGGGTCACGTACGACTCAAACCATCAGCTGTGCCTATGGTTTTTCCACATCCAACTGAGGCATGTGAACTGAGTTTTGATGTAATAAAACCATGTTTTTTAGTGGTTTACTTCCATTTGTATAACAACTGTTGTACTGCAGGCACCATGTTTAAACTACGCCAGAGCACCTCACACTCCGGATGCTCAAGGCAGTTGGACATAGTGGTGTATTAGAGGTAAAAAATGATATAAATACTGTTCGGTTTCTCACACAAACCGATCGTTTCGTGTCTTAGGACATCAATGTGTCGTCACGAGCCGCAGGGTTTAATTTGGATTTGTCTGTGCATGTTTTTTTTTTACTCATAGATTTTGTTCCCATTGACATGCATTATACGACTGACAGACTGCAACGGTTGGAGTTAAAAATCATCATTTGTGTTCTACTGAAGAAACAAAGTCACCTACATCTTGGATGCCCTGGGGGTAAGCAGATAAACATCAAATTTTCATTTTTGGGTGAACTATCCCTTTAAAGTTTAAAAGAACAGTATTTATTTGAAATAGAAAATGTTTGTGATATTTAAAATATCTTAATATATATGGTCATTTTTGATCAATTTAATGTAAAATTGCTGAATACAGGTATTAATTTCTTTCAAAAAAATCTTTAATGGTAGTGTATATGTATAAATTTATACACTACTAACCTTTTTCTGTTGAATGTGGGACGTGGGAATGATAAGCTGCACAAAGTCGCTCGTCTCTGACCAGGTGAATGTGTCAGTCTGTTCCACAATCACACTGCTAACTGACAGCGTCTCATTTTGATATCCACCTCTCTTGGTCAAGCCCATGCGCCGTTTATAGATATGTAGCACCGTGTCTTTAGATGGCAACTGGTTCACTGAAAGAAACATGCAGAATGGCTGTTCAAACATGTAAGTGACAGAAAAATTGCAAAATAAAGAAGATAAATGCTATGATATGACCATAGTAACAAACCATTTGGGCAGGTCGCCTCCATGCTGTAGGCATAATGGCCACTGACCAGTTTGAGAGGTAAGAAATGTCCTTCAGATTTGAAAACCTAAAAGATTAGAATACTTTTAATGCAAATAAACCTCGATTAAATAAGAAGTTTATAGGCAAATCTTTAGCCAGTTTGGCTACCTTTAACTAGTGGTGGAAATGGCCGAGATTCACTGGGGGACCCTTTTGTGTTGTTTATATTTTTAAACCATAGATGCAGAAAATCCCACTATATTTATGTATGAAATTTGCAAAGCATTTGGGGGCTATTATGTGGATAAAAGACATTTTGAAGTGGAACTTAGTCCCCTTGAAATTCACTCCTAAATCCCCATCCATTTCCAGCCTGGCTTTTAACCCAACTAAAGGATCAAAATCCACATTCAAGGACCAAAAATATGCCATTCATTTACAAACCACTAGGTGGCAAACTTTAGTAAATAATTCTAGTTCAAGCAGGGTAATAAATGTACAAGGGCTGGGGGCAAAACAACAACAACAACAACAACAACAACAACAAAAAAGCAAACGAAAGTGACAAAAATACTCCTTAAATTGAAAATGATGAAAAATTCCCATTTTTCCCCTTTTGAAGTGTCTGATATATATACACAAATGTTCAAATCTTTATGGTCAGTATTTTTTTTATTCAGTAAGGATGCATTACATTGATCAAAAGTAAAGACTTTTACATTAAAAATATATATATTTCAAATATAGAAAATAGAATATATTAAGTAGCACAACTGTTATCAACACTGATTCTTGAGCAGAAATGATTTCTGAAGGATCATGTGACATACTGGAGTAATGATGCTGAAAATTCAGCTTTGTCATCACAGGAATAAACTACATTTTAAAATATAATAAAATAGAAACAGGTCTTTTAAATTTTAATAACATTTCACAATACTACCGTTTTTACTGTATTTTGGTCAAATAAATGCATTCATGGTGAGCATGAGAGATTTCATTAACACTTTCTATGAAGACCATGCTTATAATGAATTATAGCTCCATTTATACTTATTTATAAGCAAGTATTACTATTTTATAAACATATTTATAAAGACTTATTAAGACCTATACCGCATTATAAGAAGAGTTATAGTTATATTTATATTATTTATATAATTAATTGTAAGTAATGCATTTGCTTTTTCAATGCTTATGTTCATAATCCATTATACACTGATTTATAAGTATTAATTAGTCCGTTGTATGGTTCCATGAATGTATTTATAAAGATGCAACCTGCATTGCTATAATGTTATTATATTATAGTTACAATGACTTTTTATTCAGATTTATTTCTGTCAAATTAGTGAATATATTGTTAATAACCATGTTGTGTTCTTATAAATACTTATTGTGAGTAATAATACAGTTACTAATCTCTAGAAATGCATCATTGATGGCTTTAAGTAAAGTGAAAACACAGGATGCATTTTTCCTAAATCAAACGTTAAGAAATCATGAAGATGTGTTCATTATACATTTTAAGTTGCTTACTTGTAAATGTAACTAATGAACAATAATTCCTGTAGTAATAATAATAATAATAATAAAAAAAAAAACAGAAATCATTAATACAAACAGTTGGAAAAAAATTTATCTTTTTTAATATTACATACTTGCAGAACACTGCAACAATATTTTTAAAGTATAATTCGAAACTGCTATAAGTAATATCATGCAAATGGCTGAGGAGATACAGATTTTAACAAATCAAAATTACCATTCATGACCTCTAATGTAAACATTAGCCATTAAAGACACAATTAATAACTAATTGGTACAGCACACAAATATCTCTGGAACTATTTTATATTTGATCATTTATAAATCAGATGGTAAATGGATTGTGAACATGCACATTGAAAAAGCAAATGCATGGCTTATAAGTAATTATAAAAATAATGTAAATGTATCTATAACTGTTCTTATAATGCAGTATAGATCTTAATGAGGCTTTATAAATATATTTATAGAATAGTAATACTCACTTGTAAGTAAGTATAAATGGGGCTATAAATCATTATAACCATGGTCTTCATAGAAAGTGCTACCGAGATTTCTTTCAAAAACAAAAACCCTTTTGCATGGTAGTGTATATATATTTCCTAATATTTTATTGTAGGCCTACTGTAGTTATACATGATGACATAAAATTGAGAATAGAGAATTTATTTAAATTTACAGGTAACAGACTAATTATTCAAATTTGATTTTAATAAATTGATTAAAATTTACTATTTGTCAAAAACAGATACATAGACACAGTGCCAATTTATGTCATTAGAATAAGCAAGATTTTTTAAAAACTTTGGGTGGGTGAGGGGTTTGCGAATATTGCCACTCATATTAAAACATATAAAAAAATTCAAATAAATTGTATTTTTATTTTCTGCTCTATTACAAATTCTCACAGCCACAATCTGACAGCACAGTCTTACCTGCACAGGACTTAAGACGGTGTCCCTCCTCCCTTGAACTGTTATGTTTGGTTTGTGCATTTCAACATTTACTTGAATAAGACTGGAATCCTCCAAAGCCACCACCAGACTCCCTCTCAAGGCCAGAGACCAGTCGAGCTGAGTGGAAAAATCACATCAGAAATATTTCAAATTAGATCCATTTATCTCTTGACATCAAATACAACATTTATTAGAAATTACCTCATTATTCCAGTTATCCACAGGGATCTCTCTGGTAACCTTGAACACAAAAAGAGCTTTGAAAAAATGAAAAGAGAGAGAGCAAGAGAGGAATTATCACATCAACCTAATTCTTACCTGAATGAAGTCTGAATCACACTGGATGTACTCTCTGTTAGGAGGCGCTAACACCGCTGGACACTTCATCATAAACTTTTGAGTCCTGCCTCCAAAACGACTTACTCTCTTCAGCAGGTTCAGCACAATCACATAACTGCCATGCTGAAAAATCATGTTATTCTGTGATGCAGTGATAAAAAAGGGACAGATTTTTACCTGTAACACAATATGTTTTAGTGACAAACAGGGATATTTTCTGACCTCTAACTGTACAAAACATCCACTGTACATGACTCTGAAGATGTAGTTCTTGTCTAGATCTCTGTGCAGGGCAAAGCCACATGAAGACAGCTGATGGTTTAGATTCTCCATGGACACCAGACCCACTGGTAAGAGCAAGAGATGTATAAAACTATTGCACAGAACATATTTTAAAATACATGTACAGAAACTGTTTTTATTAGTGTTTAAAATGGTTACACACTGTCTGCGTTACTGTGTGACATAAGGAACTCTTAAAGTAACTTAACATATATTATTTATAAAAAAAGTCTATATTCATAACGTTTTAGTTAACATATAAGTTATATATAAAATATTTTATATACTATTAGATTAGATAAACTTAATTTATCCCCCAAGGGGGAAATTCACGTTTCATTATATATCTATATTTTTTTCATTATATATTTGAGTGTCCTGTCCTATATCACATATAAATGACAAAATAATTATGGGTCAGTGACGTGACGCTAATGTTTTGTGTCCATATGGAGTTAAAATTTTAAAATAAATTAACAAATTGCTTGCATTCATCCTCTTTTTTGAGGACCAAGTCTAAAATTTCTGATTTTAATTCATTTTGAGAGAATATTTGGAGGATGATTGCAAAAATGTGGTGTAACCGTGAAAACTTCATACCAAATAATTTATCCTGTTTAAAAAAAAAAAGGTGAAAATCTCAATTAAAAAAACACTTGAAAATAGTTCCAAATAGTAGGTTAGTTTATATTACATCTTTAATCAGCATCATAAACTTGGGATATTTGACTAAATTGGTCTTGGCTTGTAATAGGAGTCAAATGGTGTAACCGGTTACACCATTTGACATTTCAATTTAAAATCAAATTTGACAGGCATTATCATGGACACCTATGTAAGCACATGGCCTTGATGGGAATATTTCTAAAAGTTAATACTCATGTCACATGGTCTTCTTGCTCAATTTTAACAAAATGTCTCCTTAAATGGTGGTTACACCACATTGACACTCCAGGAATTTCACATGATTCCCCAAATTAATTATAATATTCAGAACAATGGTGTTCCATTTACATTTATTTACTGAGAATTATTATTGAGAGTTTATTTATTAAGAATTTCACCTTTTTTTAAACAAGATCAATTATTTGGTACAAAGTTTTTACGGTTACACCACATTGACATTTTTGCAATCATCCTCCAAATATTCTTCAAAATGAATTAAAAACAGAAATTTTAGACTTGGCCCCTAAAAAAAAAAAAAAAAGTAATTTGCAATTTTATTTTGAAATTTTAACCTTTTTAAATTTAACTAAACCATACGGACACAAAAAACAGCATCACGTCATTGACTCTTATATCAAAGTGTAAAATATGTGGATACCATAATGATTTTTTTTTCAGAAAACCTTTATTTTACTGATGAAAATTTGATCCTTAAATCACAGATCCTTTTGTTTTCTTCTCTTATGTTAAGTTCAGTATTTCAAACCCCATATATCTCACCTTGAATCCTTAATATTCCAGAAAGCCAAAGCCTCAATCCCTCAATTCTCATTCTATGGATCCAAAGTTCCATGTACTCAGAGAAACATTCCACATCTCCCTCTAGGAAAATGAAAATCAGTCATTTCTCCTTAATTCTTTTACTACAGTGCAAAGAGCAACATACTATAAATAATTACCTGTCATGCTTGCAGATGGACTGCCCATCCAATCTCTCTTCTGAAGTCGCAAAACATTTCCCCATATGGGCAAAACGAAGTGTCTATATGAAGAAAAACACAACAATAATAATTTCAGTAATATCACAAGAGAAAATACTTCAAGCATAAGCATACAGTTACTTACACTGTAATAAGTAAAACTCTCGTGAGCATCAGCATGGCTCGTTGCACGTTGGTTCATGAGGACAGAGGGCTGATACAAGTGCTTTTATACTGCTAAAAAGTCAGCTGTGTTTGGCTTTTTAGGTTGCATGTGAGTGTGAGAGCAAGAAAAGCTGACACACCTCATCATAAAATTAGGCTATACAACATGCACAAGTGTGAAAACAGCAATGGAAGGAGGGAAACCTGCACCTGCATGGCAATAAAAATCTCTCTTCCTTTCTTTCTTCATTCACTTATTATGCCTTACATGAGGCTTTATCTTTTCCAAATAAAAATGTCTTCATGAATTAGTTGTTATCAAAAGCTTTGCTACAGTGCTTTTACGCTAATATTAGTCTTTCTGTTTATCCCGAGGTTCACCGTAGTCAACCGGATCCGGGCCGTATCCAGGTGAGACCAAGGACCTGCACCTTGACACGACCACAACGCAGCCCTGACGGATCAGCAGAGATTGAGTCAACTAGATCATCCACTGTGAGGGCCTCATCGACACGACAGCCACGACACAGTTCCTCAACAACCGTCCATACCGGCGTGATGAATACGATCCTCAATTGGATGGAACTGAAATAAATACTTTTAATGTTGCGATCCTATTGGACTTATGATAGCAACCTGAATTGTAACAAAGCACTGTTGGCCAGAGGAGAACTGGCACCCCGACTAAGCCTGGTTTCTCCCAAGGTTTTTTTCTCCATTTTAACACCAATTTGCCACTTGTCTGCCACCTAATGTCACCTGATGGAGTTTGGGTTCCTTGCCGCTGTCGCCTCTGGCTTGCTTAGTTGGGGACACTTGACTTGACATTTGATTTCAACAGTGCTTTGATCTGCCCTGCATTGACACTATTCTTTAAGAGCTGCTGTGCAGCCAAACAATGTACCAGTTATCAATGTAAAGCTGCTTTGACACAATCTACATTGTAAAAAGCGCTATATAAATAAAGATAAAGGTGACTTTGCAAGACTGTGGCACAGTAAACCATTTTTGCTATAAAATTGCATATTTGTCAGTATCATTGTGGGCAGCATATCATATATCTGGTCCTGTCATTCTTAGCAATTGCAGAACTATAAAGAAACAATTGGGACACCCATAAGAAGGCTGACCAAACCATCACAGATCCCCAAAGTGAAATATTGTGTGATGAAGCCTTTCAGCGCCTCAGTTGCACACTGCACTGCTAATATTTGTCTTTAAATCTATTGTTTCACAGTGCTTTTGTCTGTTCTAGGTCTGATGTAACAAACCTGTAAGATAAGAGGAGAAGCTTTCAATATTACAGTGGATTCTCGCATATTTGACATTATTTCAGTCTCTTTAAATGGAAATTACAACCCCACCGGCCCTTCATAATCATGAACAGACAAGACAGAATCACACCATCTGATACAGTATACCACAAATTATGTTATGCGTTAAAAAAGTTAACATATTACATTTGCAAACCCCTCCATGTGCTGCGATGAGACGCTCCAAACTTATGATGTCATTCCTTCAGTGACGCGTCTGGGTGGCCATTTTATCAGTTTAGGGGGTCGGAAACAGAAACTGGATGCATTGGTCCACTCGTTTTCTTTATTTTTTATTAATTTAAATCGCTTGTTTTAATCACAAGCGGTAGATAATTGTGTACAGTCGATGAGTAGGTATTTGCAAAGCGTGGCAGTTGGCGGGAACAGGGTGCGGCGCGCCATTTATTTCTATCGTGCGCGCGGTTAGCAAATAGCTTAGCTTAGCTAATGGCACCCCGCATTCATTGACAACAGTCGCACGCAAACAATAGATAAAACACTTGTTGCCATCAAATTTGTGGTTGTGTTTACTTTTGAAGTCTTTCCGGTTTACTACTTTCAGTTTCAGCTCGGTTGGTTGTCTTGTAACTGAATTGTTTATCTGCTCGGAAGCTGTTAGCACAGTTCTCGGTGTTATCATGACGGAGTGTTATATTCGCGTAGCGGAGGATGAGAACGAGGAGCCGATGGAGATCCCGTCCGAAGAGGACGGCACCGTGCTGCTGTCCACCGTCGCCGCGCAGTTTCCCGGTGCTTGCGGCCTTAGATACCGTAGCCCCGTGTCTCAGTGCATGAGAGGGGTCCGACTAGTGGAAGGGGTTCTTCATGCACCTGAATCAGACTGGGGCAATCTGGTGTACGTGGTTAATTATCCAAAAGGTATGATCAGATCTGGTAATACTATGTTTATCTGATTGCAAGGACATAATTTGGGAATTGTTGATGCACATGTCATCAATTGCATATTGATGTGCATGTTAATTCAATCTATTTGATTTTTCACTAATTGAATGCTCTTTTCAGATAACAAGAGGAAGATGGATGAAATGGATGCTGCATCGGCTGTGAAGATCAAGAGAGGTGTGCAGAAGACATCAGATTTGATTGTGCTTGGGTTGCCATGGAAAACAACAGAGCAAGACCTTAAAGATTACTTCAGCACTTTTGGAGAGGTGATCATGGTGCAGGTTAGTATGAACAAACCTAAAGGGGATGGTCCACCCCAAACAAACAAAAACTAAAATTTACTCACCGTCATGTCATTATAAACCTATATGATGGGTTTCATCTGTGGAGCAGAAAGGAGAAGTTGGAGGACGGTCACTGCCGAGGACATTTTAAGGCTGTTGAGTTCTAGAGAGAGAGAGATGGAGCCCGTGATGCAGACCAAAGAGTTGTATTATTTTTATGTAGAATTAAATATGACCCTGGACCACAAAAACAGTCAGTTTTTGTAAATTGAGATTTATACATCATCTGAAAGCTGAACAAATAAGCTTTCCATTGATGTATGGTTTCTTAGAATAGGACAATATTTGCCTGAGATATTTTAACTATTTGAAAATCTGGAATCTGAGGGTGGAAAAAAAATCCAAATATTGAGAAAATTGCCTTTAAAGTTGTCCAAATTAAGTCCTTGGCAATATATATCCACTCACTTGATTATATATCCACTCACCATTTGATATATAGTAGTCAACATTTGAAGTGGATCAAAACCTTTCATCAAAGTTGTCCAAAAACCTTCTTCTTAGGATAACTTTGAACTTTTTTGATCCGCTTCAAATGTTGACTACTGTATTTTACAGTAGGAAATTTACAAAATATCTTAATGGAACATGATCTTTACTTAATATCTTAATGATTTTTGCCATAAAAGAAAAATCGATAATTTTGACCCATACACTGTATTGTTGGCTATTGCTACAAATATACCCGTCCGACCTATGACTGGTTTTGTGGTCCAGGGTCACAAATAGTGCATAATTTAGAGGTGGATATTGTTTAGTACTATGAAATCCTCTCAAAATACAAAGTATTAAAGAATAAATATTATATAGTACCTTTGTTTCACTAAAAAAAAACAAAAAAAAAAACTATTGTCTTCGGTCAATTTCGACTGCTGAGGATCACAAGTGAGGAATACAAGAGGGTTAAGAGTTACCATTCACTTTTCATTTGTATGGAAAAAGCCGCTCAGAATTTGGCTATAAATAGCTCCTTGGAGTTCCATGAATGAAAGAGAGTCGTATAGGTTTTTAAAAGACATGAGAGTGAGTAAATAATGACAGAATTGGGTTCACTCTTACTCAAATGTAGTCATGTATCATGCAGTGTGACACTGAGTATTACCTGTTCCCTCAGGTGAAGAGAGATGCAAAAACTGGAAATTCCAAAGGATTTGGCTTTGTAAGATTTACAGACTATGAAACACAAATAAAAGTCATGTCCCAACGGCATATGATCGATGGAAGATGGTGTGACTGTAAACTCCCCAACTCAAAGGTATGTCTACAACACTGTCACATAATATCACACATAGTTCACATTTTGGTATATGGGTCATTGACGAATACGGTTTTTAAAAGTGTAAAAAAACATAATGGAGATATAATTAAGTGTTAACAATGAAATTGTGGTTTTTATAATCAATTAACACTGATTTTGTCATTTTTTTTTTTTACAAGATGAACAAAATTTGTCACCAAAAAAGTCATTCAGTTTAACCAAAATTTCGGTTTTACCAAATGACATTTTTGGGTTTTTTTCAAAAAATGCTAACAGGCTGATATCTAGCTAGCTAGCAAAAGGACAATCAAACATTTAATATTTAGTACAAGTTTTTTAAATATTACAAAGTTTTCCATGTTTTATAGCGGTTGTACTGAATGACCTGATGTTTCGGGACATGCGTATGAGCAAATGAAAACAAATTTTTCAAATAGTTAAAAGAGGTTAGTTACTTTGCTTCATGACCATGTGGTCCTTTACAGGTGTCTGAATGATGTCACATCCTGTCACATGATATTGACCGCATGACTTGATCCAAAATGATCCCTTTATATTGGTTACTCCGAATGACATCAATTAAATAAATTTTTCCGGACATTCTTTCTCATAACAAAGAAACAACTTCTACACATAATTTTAATACCATTTTGCACTATGTTGATATATGAGGTTATAAAATCATGCCAGAATGAAAAATATATACATTTATTACATTTTAAGATATTTTAATCACAAATGAAATGGCTGTATTGGCCTTTGGACGGTTAAACCGAATGACCTTTTGACACTTCAAAATCTTTAAAATACCTTTATATGTTGCAAAATATAATTTAAACCTTTTGGATTCAATAAAAGAGATCTAGTTGTACTACCTTACATACTTTGGATGTCATATCTTTGTTTTTTATTATTATTATTATTAAGGCCACGTCATTGACCCATATAAGTTATTTTCGTTTAGAAGTATTAAGCTCTTTCAGATTTAAATTTGAACATATACACATTTCATCTTTCAAATGTTTTGTGATGCCCTTGTCGTTATGAACACTGCATGAGTAGACCCTGTTTTCTATTAAATGATCTAGTATTTCCTGGAACAGGCTGGTCCCGATGAGCCTATGAGAAGCAGGAAAGTGTTTGTGGGCCGTTGCACCGAGGACATGACAGCCGATGAGCTTAGACAGTTTTTTATGCAGTACGGCGAAGTCACAGACGTGTTCATCCCCAAACCTTTCCGAGCTTTTGCCTTTGTCACCTTTGCAGATGATCAGGTCAGTCTCCTATCTGTTTTGGTCTCGTGATTTCATTCTCTGCTTATGTTAACGGATGTTTTTTTTCCCTCCAGGTTGCCCAGTCTCTGTGTGGTGAGGACCTGATCATCAAAGGAACCAGCGTGCACATCTCCAACGCTGAGCCTAAGCACAATAATAGTAGGCAAATGATGGATCGTGGGCGATTCGGGGGGTTTGGGGGGCAGGGCTTTGGCAGTAGTCGCAGTCCAAACAGCAATGTGAATTTTGGGGCTCTTAGCCTGAATCCAGCCATGATGGCAGCTGCTCAGGCAGCCCTCCAGAGTAGCTGGGGCATGATGGGAATGCTGGCCAGTCAGCAGAATCAGACAGCCGCCTCTGGCACTACCCCTAGCGGGCAGAACAGTGGTAATAGAGATCAGAACCAGAGTTACAACCCAAGCAGCAATAACTACAACACCGGCAGCTCAGCTAGTCTCGGGTGGGGGGCAGGTACTAATTCAGGCTCGAGCAGTGGGTTCAATTCTGGCTTTGGGTCTAGCATGGAGACAAAGTCCAGCTGGGGAATGTAGAGAGATTTGAACTGGGTCATGAAGTATCCTAATATCTAGGTTATATGGTAAGTATTTTGAGAGAAGAAAGTTTAGTCCGATATTATGTCCCTTAAATATTTGCCTTTGATTTTGTAAAACTGAATGTTCTTCGTATACATATAATGATTGCTCTTTAAGATTCATTTAGTGGTTGGAATTGTTAGGAGTGAAATGAACACTATAAGATTTTTTTTTTTTTTTTTTTTTTTCCCTTATGGATAAAATTTATTTTGTGTCAGGCATTATTTCAGTAAGCCCACATATCTGAGCATCCAGTACATTTAAAGATGCTCCATGTGGAAAGCAATTTGAGTTGTTCTCTGCAGTTTTTTTTCCCTCAACGTTTTTTATGGTCAAGCCTTCATAAATCTCTTCTACAGTTCATCACCTCTTTTCCAATTTCCCGGGAAGAAGCCCCTCGTTGGCCGCAATGTTCGAGCGATCTCAGTATCAGTTCCCTTCTTCCCATGTGTAAATGCTTTGCCATCAAAGAGCACAGCTTCACTCTGCATATACTGTGTTAGACGGTGGGTGTTGTCTTTTTTTTCCCCTTTTCATGGATGAAATCTGTCCGCTTTTTTGAGAGCTGAGAGTGATATGGTGATGGATTGTTGGTGCGCCACGAGTGAGAGACTGAATGAGCGAACGCACTGAGAGAGAGAGAGAACTTGAACGCAAGTGTGCGATGCCGAAAAGCGACGTGATGACTGTGAGAAGAACCTGTGTGAGCGAGTGTGAACAGAGGCAGCGAGTGTTTTTTCTGTAGGACCATCAGAAGGACATTCATTTACATTCTTCCGTCCCTCTTGTTCTGTCTACCTTCCTCCCTTTTCTGATATTGCAATCATATTTAAAGAGCTGCATTTAAAAAAAAAAAAAAAAAAAAGATATATGTAGTGGAATGTTTAAGTGATCTACTAAATATTTGTGTTCTTGCTTAATTTGATGTGAATGCTGTGTATGGTGTGTGTTCTATCTCGCTGTTACTGAACTCATATGTGTGAACGTGATGTGATGCTGTCTGTGGGCGGGGCTCTGGGAGTGGGCGGTGAATGAGGGCGAGCGTGAGCTCTGAGTGGCTTAACTGGGGTGATGTATTGATGATGAAAGTGAAGAAGAGGTTGCTTTTGTTAAGTGTTTTGAATGCTTTTTATATGTTTTGTGAATCTAAGGGAACTCGAATAAAAAAATAATAATTTGACTAGTTATTTTGATAGTGGCTTATTTGTTTCAAGACATTAATTGAATTGCAAACACTTATTTAATTCGCATGTATAGGAACGTTGGACTCGGATGGCCCAGGTTTACCTCAGAACCCTGAGTGAAGTCAATAATGGGAGAGCTGAAGACTGAAGTTCACACAGTCCATCTGTGGAGACTGCTGCTGTATGCCTTTAACCTGAAAAGGGACTACGTCACTTCACTGTAACCAGATTTCCCTGGAATCCTTATTGAAATTTCAATGGACAATTCCCAATTGGCCGGAGTGCATGACTAAAGACAGTACAAGGCCAACTAAAAGCAGAGTTAAACCAATGCGTTTATGGATCAGTCCCATCACAAATGACTTAACATCCATGCTTGTGTATATCCAGCTCTGTTGTACGCAAGACGTCAATGCAGTCATTGATCTTGCTTTTAAAGTCGTCCTTTTGTTTGATTGCTTTCACATGATCTGTCCCACTGTAAATATAGTTTACTTAAAGTTGAAAAGGCCTATTTTCCATACAGTGTCCTGTTGTGGGTGAACAGATAGGATTTTGTGAATGAGGTTTGTGTTATCAATGATTTGAATCACTGACAGAATTTCCATTTTTTTTCAAAATACATAATAAACATACACAGATGAATTGTATCTGTTTTTATTTTTAGCTGAAAGGTGTAATTGTAAACATTTCATGTAAGTCTTTTTAAGTGTTAACTCATTTAACCTACTGGTTTAGTACATTGCAGACATACTATTAAATAGTTTTGCTGTGTCTTGTTTGTGGAAATATCACCTTAAAAACTGCAGGTAGTTTCACTGCTGAATATAATTACTAACCTAATAAATTTTTAAATTTCTTGCTAAACTTTAAGTGATGATTTAAAGAAATTGTCCTTATTTTTTTTATTTTATTTTTTTTCGAATCATTTACATTCTTTCGTAAACATGTATTATTTGAGTTATGAGGTTGACGAGCCATTTTTGGTGGGACTACTGTCCTAGGCGGATGAACATTAAAAGTCATACAGCCTATAGGTAAGTCCTATGAGTGTTACCAGCAAGGGCATACAATTTAGTAGGGACATCATGTACTAATATTCAGCGACTATTGAATTTACCCTAATAATTTTGCATCAAACAATTAAAATATTTATATTGTATAACCAGGATTGTTGTAATTTGATTCATACCAATGACATTACCTGAGAAGCTAAAGTGAATAAGCTAACCGCGACCTTTCAAGGACGTGCATTTAAAGGGATAGTTCCCCCCAAAATTAAAATTCTGTCATTTACTCACTCTCAAGTTGTTTCAATCCTGTATGAATTTCTTTCTTTTGCTGAACACAAAAGAAGATATTTTGAAGAATGGCTGCAACCAAACAGTAGATAGGCACCATTGACTTCCATATTTTATTTTATTTATTTTTTTGACTTCCATAATATGAAGCAAATCTGAATGTTGATATGAAATATCCACAAAAATGAATATTATAAAATACATAAATATTATGAAAAACAATACTAAAATAGCGTGCAGCAGTGTTCGTTAAAGGGATAGTTCACCCAAAAATTAAAGTTCTGTCATCATTTACTCACCCTCAGGTTGTTCCAAACCTGTATTAATTTCTTTGTTCTGTTGAACACAAAGGAAGATATTTTGAAGAATGTGGGAAACTGAACAATTCTGGGGCACCACTGACTTCCATAGTATTTTTTTTTTTTCCTACTATGGCAGTCAATGGTGCCCCAAAGCGGCCTGGTTACAAACTTCCTTCAAAATATCTTCCTTCGTGTTCAGCAGAACAAAGAAATTCATACAGGTTTGGAACAACTTGAGGGCGAGTGAATGATGACAGAATTTTCATTTTTGGGTGAACTGTCCCTTTAAAGGGTTAGTTCACCCAAAAATGAAAATAATGTCATTGATTACTCACCCTCATGTCGTTCCACACCCTTAAGACCTTCGTTAATCTTTGGAACGCACATTGAGATTTTTTTGTTGAAATCCGATGGCTCCGTGAGGCCTACATAGGGAGCAATGACATTTCCTCTCTCAAGATCCATTAATGTGCTAAAAACATATTTAAATCAGTTCATGTGAGTACAGTGGTTCAATATTAATATTATAAAGCGATGAGAATATTTTTGGTGCGCCAAAAAAAAAACAAAATAACGACTTATTTAGTGATGGGCAATTTCAAAACACTGCTTCAGGAAGCTTCGGAGCGTTATGAATCTTTTGTGTCGAATCATGATTCGGATCTCGTGTCAAACCGCCAAACTGCTGAAATCATGTGATTTTGGCGCTCTGAACCGCTGATTTGATACGCTGATTCATAACGCTCCGAAAGCTTCATGAAGCAGTGTTTTGAAATCGGCCATCACTATATAAATCGTTATTATTTTTTATTTTTTTGGCGCACCAAAAATATTCTCGTCGCTTTATAATATTAATATTGAACCACTGTACTCACATGAACTGATATAAATATGTTTTTAGTACCTTTATGGATCTTGAGAGAGGAAATGTCATTGCTCCCTATGCAGGCCTCACGGAGCCATCAGATTTCAACAAAAATATCTGAATTTGCGTTCTGAAGATGAACGAAGGTCTTGCAGGTGTGGAACGACATGAGGGTGAGTAATAAATGACAGAATTTTCATTTTTGGGTAAACTAACCCTTTAATATAGCAACAGTAGGGTCACGAGCATTGATTAAGGAAGTTGGTTAAAAGCGATAATATTTCTCGATAAGTCTGATGTGATATCAGACTCAATATGAAACGTGTTTTGTGTTTTTTTTTTTTTTGCTTGTATTGTAAGTATCCTATTTTTAAACTAATGAGGCAAAGCTATTTTTGAATAATAGAGTGATACAAATGCTGTCGATGATGTCAATTCCCTTTAAAGCCACATGTCCTGTCTAATACTACAGTTTGCTTTTGATACATATGTATAAAAATACTGTCAGATGATTTCATTGTCAGTTTGGTTTTAATTGTGTCTGGGTTACCAGAACAATAGGCCACATCTACTTACAAGAAGTTTCCTTAAATTTACATTAGGTGGTGCCAAAACTACACACTACATATGACTACACTTGTTTGATTTTCGTAAGCCAAGCTATAATGACGTAGCATAACAATATTAGTGATGATACTGAAGGTATTTTAAAGTTATATAATTGACATGAAGAGATTTGTAGAACTTTTATTACACGTTTCTTTGAGCTTGGATGTCAAACAGTATAAAGTGTACATGCAAAAGTCCACTGTATTATTTAAAGATTTCTGTTAGTTCAAACAATAAGCTGTTTCACACTATAAATTCATATCTCAGTAAATCATTCTTTCAAAATTCATCAGACATAAAATACAATACAGGAACAGCAAAAACCAAGGGATATTGATTTCAATACAATGTTTATGATTATACTGGCAAACTGTAAAGGCAGGACTGTAGATTTCAACAGACTTGTTCTGTTTTCCAGCTTTAACATGAGGAAAAGGACTTCCAGAAGAAGAGCTTGCATGGAGATTTATCTTTAGGGGTTGGCTGTACAACAACAGAATCCTCTCCCAGTTTGCCATTCAGAAAATCAGGGTCAAGATCAGCTAGTTCTTTACTAGTGAGGTTCAGCTCTGCCATATCTGTCATCATCTTCGTCAACAAGTCCTTTTGGTCTTTGGTAAGTATCTAGAAAATAAGAGACATTTCTGTGGGCTTGAGTATCAGACCACTTCTATATTGATTTTTACAGCATTAACAGTATTACAACACTGCAGTACAGTTATTTTTAGCATGTGATATAGATCTTAGGAAATACAAACAAATATGACCACATGTATTTGATTTACCCCCAAAAACACCACAGGCGAATAGGGTAAAAAACATGATTAATCACAGTATATATAAAGAAATGTTGTTTAAATATGCAAATGAGGCATTATCTAATTAAATATGCACTGATTTGCATACATCTCCTTTCGATAACAGGTTCAAATTTCTTGTTTCATTTTATTGCCATATTAGAGTTAAAGGCTTTTACAGAGAGGATTTCGAATATCTCTTTTGTCAGTCCATAAATCAGAAAATACTGTCAGCAGCCAGAAAAAAACAAACTGTTTTAGTATTAAAATGTTATATAAATCAGGCAAATGAAATATGAACAAACCCCTCTGGATATAAAAATAAAACTTGAAAATTTGGTGCAAGTAAGTGCTACTGAAATGGAGATTTCTGGATCAGTGCTTGAGAAAAAAAAAAGGCCTTTAAAAACATGCATTGTAATTTAAAACTACAAATGCAACAATAGTTTAGCCTGTAGTGTGTTGCCTAAAATCAGAGACTCACCTCATTGGTTTGTGATAGTTTGTCTGGTACAGGTAGTGCCTCACCATTCCAGACCACAAGGAGTAGAGGAAACAGGCTCAGCAGCATCCGCACAATGAACATGCTTCTCTCGACCGCTGAGCGATTGTCCCATCCAGCTCCCATTGTCATGTTTTACAGAGGTACCCTCGCAAACAATACTGATACAGTACAGGATGGGAAATCCATTAGGAAATTACCTCATTTAGTGATATCTAAATTAGGTTATTGTTAATTAAGAGGGCACATTAGCATGTTTTAAATAAATGGACTATTTTATCTTATCTTATTGTGGGGACACCATCTTGCACAGTTTCAAGGGTAAATCGTACAAACATCCTTATCAAATGTACAGTAATTTATTCCATTAGTTCCTATATGACAACAAATACAATCCCCACATGCTCTAAAAGGCACCCTAAAGTCACCTTAACACAACTGTAATCATGCATAAAGATGAATCATGCTTGATTATACATACATCAGCTCTTAAAGGAAGTGTTGATCTTTGGTAATAGTCTGTTCAAACTGCAGCATCTCGTGTTTGTGTCGGACTTAACCGTAGTCTGACTCCTCCCCACTGCTGATGCATAATTAATCAGGAGACGGATCAAAAGATGGTGTCCACTTCCTCTCCTGGCTCTCCATGTGCTGAATCACCTCATTCACCATGATGAGTCAGCATCATTTGCCTGCGATTTATTCGTTCCGTCATTCTTGTAGCATTTTAAACAAAATATTAAGATGTTTTTTTTTAGGTTGCACATTTCCCCAAAACTTTGTAGAGTAGAGCTGTATTATAAGCTTTCTCAATAAAGTTGAAAAACTTCACACAGGAGAGACGTCATTATCACACTTATATGGTAGGCACTATAATGTTCAGCTCTTTGATCTTTAAACCGGTTGGAGGTGAATTGGGAGGTTAAGTGTGATTTAACCAGGAGGACATCTTACTTTTACAGCCTTTATTTCCCCATTTATGAAACCTTCTTTGTTTGATTCAACAATAAACAGCTTACATATCAGAAAGCATATATATATATATATTCCAGGAAAGTTTTATATATCTTGGTTTTAATGTTAAAAATCACAAATGAAACTTGCTCCTCTCAGGATAGTGTCCTGTCAAGACCTTTCAATATATTTACATATTACTAAATATGACAATATAAACTATATATATATATATATATATATATATATATAAGAAAAATATTAGATACAATTTTAAAATACTATGTGAGACCATTTTACACTGTGGAATTTATAAATATTAATTTCAGCTGTCTGTTAGCAGGCAAAAACTTTGTAGGTTGTGTATATTATATGTGGTTTGTTCTCATAGTCACTCAGATGAGCTTATTACTAATGTAAACAACCTCATTAATACAAACAAATCATTCCTGCCCTCTCCTGGTGACAAATTAGAAGTACATACAAATAAACAAGTTACATATCTAGTATTTTCTGTTAAAAATAGTAAGAGTAAATCCTGTTTGCTGTAGACAGCATGTGAGTGAAGAAGACAAAAGCTAATTAAAAAGGGATTGAAATCTTTATTTAGCCTAATGCAGTGCAATAGTTACCCATAATCCAGGGTTAACGCTGTGAACTCTGGGGGCAAAGTATGACTGGTCTACAGCAGGAAGAATCTCAGAAACAACTTTACTCGAAATGTTGCGTTTGCGACAGTGCACCTTAAAACTACAAGAAAGGAGCTTACAAATAGTGTATACACTGATTTAGTATGAATAGAAATGTGTATTTGAACTCTACTGTGGGCTGAACGTCAGCTCTTCAGAAGGAATGTGATCAGCTGCTCTGGTCCTTCATCAAGAGGGGATGATGTTCTTTAACATGACTCTTCATTTTAGGCGTTATAGGATGATGACGACACTTTTCCTCCGTGTCCTGTCCAGTTAGTGTGGATGAACTTCCCAGGGTTTGATAGCAGCTCATACGTATGGGCACCGAAGTAGTCCCTCTGTGCCTGAATTAGTGAAACAATGTTGGAGGTGATATTAGCTCATCCAATATTAAATACTGAGAGAGAACAAATGCTTAAGCATTAAATTAAAGAGAGACTTTGAGTGTCTAATGCAAGAGTACTAATTCTCAATAACACTAACAAAAAAAAAAAAAAAAAAAAAAAAATTATATATATATATATATATATATATACTACCGGTCAAAAGTTTGGAAACATTACTATTTTTAATGTTTTTTAAACAAAGTCTCTTATGCTCATTAAGGCTGCATTTATTTCATAATAAATACAGAAAAAACAATAATATTGTGAAATATTATTACAATTTAAAATGATGGTTTTCTATTTTAATATACTTTAAAATATAATTTATTTCTGTGATCAAAGCTGAATTTTCAGCATCATTACTCCAGTCTTCAGCGTCACATGATCCTTCAGAAATCATTCTAATATGCTGATTCGATACTCAGTTATTATCAATGTTGAAAACAGTTGTGCTGCTTAATATTATTTTATAACCTGTGATACTTTTTTAGGATTCATTGATGAATAAAAGGTCAAAAAGAACAGCATGTATTCAAAATATAAATATTTTCTAACAATATAAATCTTTACTATCACTTTTTATCAATTTAACACATCTGACCTGAATAAAAGTATTAATTTCTTTCAAAAAAAAAAAAAAAAAAAAAGAAATGACTGACCCCAAACTTTTGAACGGTAGTGTATATTGTTACAGAAGATTTCTATTTTAAATAAATGCTGACATTTTAACTTTTTATTCATCAAAGAATCCTGAAAAAGTATCACAGGTTATAAAATAATATTAAGCAGCACAACTGTTTCCAACATTGATAATAAATCAGCATATTACAATGATTTCTGAAGGATCATGTGACACTGAAGACTGGAGTAATGATGCTGAAAATTCAGCTTTGATCACAGAAATAAATTATATTATAAAGTATATTAAAATAGAAAACCATAATTTTAAATTGTAATAATATTTCACAATATTATTGTTTTTTTCTGTATTTATTATGAAATAAATGCAGCCTTAATGAGCACAAGAGACTTTGTTCAAAAACATTGAAAATAGTAATGTTTCCAAACTTTTGACTGGTAAATAAATACATTTTTACTTATTTTAATTTTATTTAACAAATAAATAGTATTTTAATTAAAAAACAAACAAACAAATAAAATAAAAAAAACCTATCATATGAATACTAAGGCTTCAAATGGCTATTACCATACTCATGTCCATGAGTAATCCCTGTGATCTCCCATATGGCTGGTTAGAGAGAGGGGGTTTATGTGAGGTTTACCTGCAGCAGGTTTGCTGGGAGCATGTCGTGCCTATAACCATCGTAGAAGGACAGGGCGGTGGTGAAACACGGCATGGGGATCCCCTGCTGCACACCTGTACTTACTACCCTACGCCATGAGTCCTGCAAAACACAAGCCACGTTTATACACTGAATAAAACACATTCTACATGTATTAATCACCATGGTTTTAGCAGTCTTTCAAGGTAAACCAGGATTCCTACACATTTACCATTTCAAAATGCATACTTTTCCAGAGTTCTTTGTAGATTTTTACGACCATATTTAACATCTGATAAATGGTTACATTCTCACTATGTATGCCAAATAATTGCTGGAATATTGTAGCGGAGTACTTTAGCTCAAACAAACCAAGTAGCACCAAACCCAGACAAGTTCAATTGCAGCATTTTATTAAAACTACACTAAACTACAGGATTACATTTGATTGGCTTTCACACTTTCACTAAAATAGTTTGAAATATTCTAAACTATATTATAAGTTTTAAAATAATATCACTGAATACATTCATTTATTCATCTTATTTTCAAAAGAATGGCAGGATCTGCTATCTAGTATAATAATGTTTGCTATACTATATATTTACTGATTATTTCATACTGCATAGAAACCCTGGTAAACACACACACACACACACACAAAACCGTTTGTATTTGGCTTCGCTGTAGTAATTGCATGCAGTATTAAAATGAATATACTTTGCTTTGGACTGTGTTCCTGGTGTATATATTTGGAAGCCACTAAGTGAACATAGTTTTTGCACATTATTTTGTAGGGGCACTTTACACATACATTAATGTAAACTGGCTTATGTCTGCCGCTGATTTCTCTTCTATCCCTTTAGTGGAAATATTACAGGAAATGGAGCAATGTGTGGTCACTTCCTGTACCTGACAGTCCTGAACAGCCTTACTGAAGAAGTTATCCAGCAGCAAACTCTGCAGCTCTGAGTTCCGGTCAAACGCTTCCTTGATTTTTCCCAAGAAAACACTGCGAATGTAAGATTCATAACCATTATTCACAGCTAATCATAATATTGTAAAACCAAACAGTTTCCTCATTTCTGTGCATGTGGGATTTTTACATGAAACATTATCACCACTTCTTTGTGTTTACAGAGTTGCAACATTCACAGGGTGAAGAAAAGATGAAGTTCCATATGATTTCATTGAGTATTTCATCAGACAAAACCAGTGTTAGGGGAAACGCATTACTTGAGTTGCGTAATCTGATTACTTTTTTTCAAGTAACTAATAAAGTAAAGCATTACTTTTTCAATTTACAACTGAATATCTAAGTTACTTTTTCAAATAAGTAACGCAAGTTACTTTGTTTTCACATTTATTGACCAACAGCTCTCCTGTCGTCATGTTAAGACTAAATGTGAACATGCATTTACTCATCTCACTCGCACGAAAACATTCAGTATTCCTCAAAATTAATAAAAACAGTGAAATTCAATCTCAGAATTTTATGCAAACCTGTAATAATTAAATATATAAAATTACACAAATATACTTTAATCTCACTTTATTGACCTTCAATGATGCAATTCAACCATACTAATAAGCAAATATCATTTTAGATTAGATTTAAAAACAGGAACTTCCTTCCTCTGTATCTTATTCTTCTTTAATCCAGAATGGCAGCACAACTGAAAGGTTTGTTTGAGCTGCGCCCTCTACTATACAGTCGTAAATATGTATTTCCTTCAGCTTGAGGCTTAATTCATTTCATTTTTGGTGTGAAAGAACCTTTACATTTGCCAACAATAGAACTTTTTTGTTGGTATTAAAAACAAACAAGCAAGCCCAGATCAATGAGAAAAAGTAACGTAATGCATTACTTTCATAAAAAGTAACTAAGTAATGCAATTAGTTGCTTTTTTTTAGGGAGTAACGCAATATTGTAATGCATTCATTTTAAAAGTAACTTTCCCCAACACTGGACGTAACTACCTTTCTTGATAAGCAATCTGAATATAGCATATATTCTTACGAATTTTTTTAAATCATTTTGAGCAAAGCCTGCTCACCTGCGGATGATGCATCCGCCTCTCCACATCAGGGCAATAGCGCCGTAGTTAAGAGACCAGCCAAACTCTACTGCAGCCTGTCGCAGCAGCATGAAGCCTTGAGCATACGAAATGATCTTTGAGGCGTACAAAGCCTGAAAAAGAAATTCAAATTAAAACAACCCTCCACTAAAAACACATTCTAATAACTATATTACAAAAAAAGTGCTAAACATTAACTTATGTGCATTTAAATATGAATACATAAACGTATGCATGGATATAAATAATCCATATTTTACAACTAATTCTACCCCACCTTTCTAATATCTTCAAGAAACTGTGTCTTGTTTCCGGTGAACTTGACACCCTGGGGGCCGGAGAGGCTCTTACTGGCCTGAACCCTCTCATCCTTCAGAGAGGACAGACATCTGGCAAAGACAGCTTCCCCTGTGAGTGAAAGACACCACGCACAAACAATCAGCTCCAGTTACAGACTGCATCTCTGCTCACAAAATTAAATTATAATCACCATTAGACCATGTCAGAGACACAAAAACATTGTAGGTTGTGTATATTATATTTGTATATAAATATTATATACCTTTAAAAAAAAATGGCCAGGATATTTCTTTTTCAGGTAAGGGTTACCTATGACTATATAAATATACTATCCATTTATATAGAGCAGCTCTAATAAGCCATTATTCACCATGCCTTCAAGACACACCAGTCACAATGTATAATTGACTTCATACAGTATCTGGCACCAGGTGCTTGCACTGTAGACACTAGTAACGTGCAATTCTCAATGGTGTACCGAGTGCGATCTTACCACATCTACAAACACAAGAGACTGGAAGCTAAAACCCAAACTCAGCATGACTCTGTATTATAAATCACCCAACCCAAGGCCAACAAGTGTGGGAAGAGGCAAGTGGAGGAAGGGAAAAAAAAAAAAAAAAAAAAATCAAGTGAAAAACAGCCAGTCATGGTGAGCTCAGCACTGGAATGCAGCCTATTGAAAGAAGAAAACCCTTCTCTACAAGCATACAAATCATATCTACTCTCTCACACTTCAGTGCTGCACAAACAGCCTTTTGTTGGCCACACATATCCATTTACCTGACACTAAATATACAAGCTTACAAAAATCTGACAGATACACATCAAGTCAGGTCAAGTTTATTTGTATTGCACTTTTCACAATACATAATCCTTCAAAACAGCTTTATATAAACTTTATGCATCAGCATTGACAATTATAGTTAACTGTTTTTTTTCCCCATTTATTGCTCAATCATATAGTAACATCATGTTTCAAGCTTACTAACTATCAAACCACCACAGATCTCCACGAGGTTTATTATTATTTGCAATTTATTTGTTCTTTTTTTTTTTGCATTATCTGTTTTTCTTTAATTCGCAAGAAGCTGGAAGTTATACCAAAGACTATAGAATAACACAAGACGTGTCACTTGTATTGTTTTGAATGGGAGAAAGTGCAACGCGCAATATGGCGGAATAAGTCCCGCCTTCTAAATAAGAGCCAATCGCCGATTGGTAAAGTCATATTGAGTGAATATTCATGAAATTTCCCCTGTTGTGGGCGTGGCCTTGAGACAACGCGCAGACGAATGGAACTGAAAATATTAGTGCTCAAATTGAACTCGTTTAATGGATTATTTCAAAACGGTAATGAAGAGTCAATGTTAACTGCAACAGCTGACATTTTCAAAACTATGAATATATTGTGTAATATGATAAATCGTCTGTGCTGTTGTGCCTGATTGATTACAGACATTCGGATTTCGGTAAGGACACAGCAGAGCAAAAAATGAGCGAATAACTTATTCTAATCTGGGATAGTACAGTTTATTACTTGTGCCCTATTAAAATATTTTTAAGCTAGCCTGTTGTGAGTCATCCTTAATTTCTTCTTTATTTCGCATATAGCCAGTGTTTCTGTTAATAAACTACATACCTGAGGAGAATGTTTTATTAATCTTGCAGTCAAACATTGCAATTTGTACTTTATTATATAATACAGTGTATAAACCTTTAAAGCATTGTTCTGATGGCCCGGTCTTTCTTATATAGGCCAGCAGTTACCTCAAGAATATTATTCTATTGTTTTTCAGAAGCTTCATTTTGCTTTTGTGATGCATATCATCATCATGTAAAGTTACTGTCTGTTTCAGACTGGATGTGAGTGCTGAAGTCACTGTAGCTCTGGCAGTGTGTGATCTGGACACACATGGAGGCTGTTCTCAAGGCCGTGTTTTAATAATCTCAGACAGCAGACATTCACTTAATTTTGCTTTGTTAGAGTTGATGAAAAGCATACAACTGTAAAAACAATCCAAATAAAACACTAAAAAAGATGACATATTTCATTTGTTTACATGCACATCATATTAACCAACATCAGAGAACAGTGAACATGAAAGTGTGTTGTTAAATTATTGAAATATTAACTTTATTAATCTCAGGGGGACTTCAAGTAAATATTTTAGTTCAACAGAGTTTGGCTGACAAAAACGTTTGGATCAGAAGAGGTATAATTGTATACTTGTAAAATGAGAAGAAATACTTTTGAATAATATTTTCAAATCTTAAACACGATTAACACAACATTATGGATTATTAAATTTTGGATGATTTCACTTACCATTTATAAAACACATGACATGAAAGTAGGTTGTTTTTCAGTGCAACGTATGGTCCAAGAACAGACATGATGTATGCTTATATATATGTGTGTGTGTGTGTGTAAGAAATATTTAGTAATATTTATTATTAGTAGTTATTTCTCTAAACGGTATTTTACTCTTAACTAAATAAAACCTGTTTTTGTTAATGAAAACAGGATGTGCTCTTTTGAGGGTCCATGTTAAAGGCATAGTTCATTAAAAATAAAAATTCTGATGCCCTCATCTTATTTCCAAGTTGTATGACTAATTTTTTTGTGGGACATATTTTGAAAAACGTATTTTTCATACCATGGAAGTCAATGGGCACCAAAACTAGTTCTACTGGTTCCTAATGTTCTTCAGAATATCTTCTTCAAAGAAGACAAGAAAACATACTGGTTTCGAACGGGTGAGTAAATGATGACAAAATTTTCATTTTTGGAAGGACTATAGCTACCTTTAATCTATTATAATCAATTAGTACTTGGAGACTAGTGATTCCCAAATAGGTGTGGAAAGATTTTGATGTTGTTTTGTTAAAACTTTAAAATAAAAAAAATGTGACAGATACAAGTAAATGTGCAATTGTGTTACTTTAATTACAATTTTACATAATATCCAGTATAATATGAGAGAACAGGAAAAATGTGTAGTTTGGTGTTGATAAAGGAAGTTTGAGTCTTACTGATGTGGCTGTGGAGACTGGGAAACACTGGCTATAAAATAAATTAAGAATTATACAAATACTCACACCAGGGGTGCGTTTCCCGAAAGCATCGTTGGTGAACTATGGTTGTAAGTCCCATTGAACTCTATTGGTAACGACGGAACTTGCGACCTTAGTTCGCTTTGGGAAACGCACCACAGGCTAGCTTGTTCTCTCAAGGCCACGCCCACATCAGGGGAAATATCATGAATATTCATGTATACTCCACCCACTGGAACAGTTTTTCACAGGAACCTAATATTACGCAACACCGGTTCCAAATGCATGCCTCCGAAGTGAGGCACAAGAGACGCGCATTAGCTTGAACCAGCCTGAAAAATACAGTTTTTTTGTGATGATTTGAGCGTTTAGAAACAAAATTTATGAGACAGATGTTGTCATTTTTGTAGGCCAACCCGGAAGTTAGCGGCGCACGGTTCCCTCAATCGAAAGCCTATGCATTTTTCCCATAGACTTTTGGGGAAAAAAAAAAAACAAAAAAATAAGCTCTGTGTTTAACAAAGGGTTATGACACTTACACGTTTTGTCTATCAAGATAATCTTTACAAGTTACCACAACATTTATACATTTTGAAGCCTAAATAAAGTCGTCAGATATAAAAAGCTAACAGTAGGCTATAAACGGACTACACCACACCATGGTCGCGGATCAACGTCACCACCACCAAGCTTCCTCAAACTTTATTAAAAAACGACTTTATTCAAAAACATGCTCGCTAATAATGATCTGCGCTGTGTATGAATACTTAACCACTTTTTCATGAGAAATGCTGTCCAAATGTCCTGTTTGTCATGATGACGTCTAAAGTCCCCGCCAAAGGAAGTAGTCCCTTTTAGCAATTTGTTAGCAACCGCCGTTTTTAAGACACAATAAAGGTTCACAAGTGGGTTATAACTGGTGTGTTTTATGTCATAGATCAAAACGTGAAAATATTTAGAGGCTTTGTTAACCACAGACCTTATTTCAGGCGATTTAGTAAAAACTCATTCAAAAAACCCATTGACTTTGGCGTGATGGAAATAGAAGTCCTAAAATGCTAACTCGCTTCCGGGTTTTGCCTACAAAAACACGTCATCCCTGAGGTACTCTATTATTACCCCCCTAGTATTGGTAGGTTTAGGATTAGGTGTGGGGGAGGGGTTAGGATTAGGGGTGGGGTTAGGATTAGGCAATCAGATAGCGACTTCAACGAGGGGGGGTAATAATTTGGCAGGGAGTCGAAATTCGGCACAACACCGTTTATCAGTTTTTGCAAATGAACTCTTCAAATAACGTTACACTTTTTCTGGAAAATGATGGCATATGATACAAAACATTTGCTTATTTGATATGTTGTTTTCAACACATTATTACTGATATAAACCTCCTCACCTTTGTGTAAAACTGTTGAAACAATGTGCACTATTAAATGCTACTAAATAAATGAGACTTGATTATTATTATTACAAATCATTCTTGCTAATTCAAAATATATTAGCATGCTAGATAACCAAATGATTAAGTTACATTTGTTAAATGTTACAGTGGCACACTTATTGTTGAGCCCTGCACCAAAAGCCACAGCACAGGAGAGAACAGAAAATCCCACTTATGTCACATCAGCTGAAGAGGTAAACAGCAAAGCTGCTTATGGAGATACTTCATTCAACATGTTCTTGTAAGGCCAAGTGACTCTCTCCCGCTCTCTAATTAACAGAAAAACACACCCATACCTGGGAAATTACGCAAGAGTTCAACTTACCGATCAATGTGACAGGTGTGCCGTATTCCAAAGCGGAAATGGCCGTCCATTTCCCTGTGCCTTTCTGCCCGGCGCTGTCTCTGATTTTGGGCAGCAGGTGAGTGCCATCTGCGTCCTTAAATTTCAGGATGTTGGCAGTGATTTCAATGAGGAAAGAGTCCAGCTCTGTCTTATTCCATTGCTCGAAGGCCTGATGGGCAAACAAGACAGAAATTTTGTCTCAAGAGGAAGTAGACAATAACAGTCCTTCAGAAGGAACAGGGTGAGGTGTATTTCAAAATACAAACGAAACAAGGAAGGTGGAATTAGAGAAGAGACAATACAGAGGGGAATTAAAGAATTACATCATCAGGCACTGTTCATCTACATTACAAAAAGATTAGTAATCGAAGGAGTTTGATATCTAACCTGAGCCATTTCGTCATGGTCCATACACAGCACATCCTTCATCAGATGATAAGCCTCACAGATCAGCTGCATATCACCGTATTCAATTCCATTATGGACCATCTTAACAAAGTGTCCTGCTCCTTCATCTCCAACCTACAGGAATATCAGAAGATAGAGAATTTGGGAAAAAGTGCATTCATTTAAATGCATACACATCTAATAATAACTAATACTCACCCAGTCGCAGCACGGCTCTCCTGTGCCCACCTTGGCGGCAATGCTCTGAAAAATCTCTTTTATGTGTGGCCTGAAGGAGTAAAATAAAAACTAGATTCCATAAACGTCAACCAGTACATATACAATACTATCATGTACTCATTTTAAATTTTTACTGTATTTTTGGTCAGCATAAGAGACCGACCCCAAACTTCTGAATGGTAGTGTAGATACTATTATGATCACAATTATTAGTGAACTTTTCATTAATACATGCTTGTCCTCACCAGGCATCCTTATGTCCTCCAGGCATCAGCGAAGGTCCATAACGCGCCCCATCTTCTCCTCCACTCACTCCACTTCCCACAAACAGAAGATTCTTCTCCTTCAAGCTCTTACAACGTCTCTATATGAACATTTAGATCAAATATCACATCACCTCATATAAATCACACTCTTATTGGTCTCGTTTTGGATTGGCAAACTCACCGTTGTATCTCTGTACTCTGAATTTCCACCATCAATAATAATGTCACCAGGTTCAAGAAGAGGAACCTACAATATATGGGAAAAAAAAGTGTGTTACTTGATCACTTTGGCAGGGTTACAAAGCAAACTAGGACTGTTTATTCATGGTGACGTTTACCAGTTTATCGATGAAGTCATCGACAGCCTGTCCAGCCTTGACGAGGAGGATGATGCGACGAGGTTTTTTGAGTTTAGACACCATGTCTTCAAGGGACTCGGCCCCGATCACCTTAGTGCCTTTGGCTTCATTGTTTAAAAAGTCATGAACCTTGGAGACGGTCCTGTTGAACGCACAGACCTGAGGAATGACAATAGTTATAACATCTTAAGCATTAAGGGAATCATCAGAATAGGTTATGCAAGAAAATGTAAAAATGTATCTGCACTGGTGACTTACCACAAACCCATGGTCATTCATGTTCAGGACCAGATTCTGACCCATCACAGCCAGACCAATGAGAGCAATATCCGCTCTGTGGAGTCAATAATATAAGGATTATGAGGAAAAAAAATTTGATTACAGAGTGCAAACCTATTTAACAAATGTCAATCTGGTCAGATGACCATAGAGGAGATTTCAACATTAAGTCAGTGTCTGAACCGAAAAAAAAAGTGCTTAATAGTAAGTAGATAGATCAGTATAAAAAGAATTAATGCTGATAATGTGCAATAACTTACATTAAGCACATTTAATTATACTATAAACAAGCAAAGGTGCTCCAGAAATTCCATATCATGTTACTAATCATTTTAAACGTAAAATTAATACTTACTGAGCCATGGTTGAAGGTTGGATTCGTCTTAAAATGACACTTTCGATCTGGGTTTTCACTACTGCAGCACCGTCTCTGATGAACTTCCTCATTCACGGCCTGAGCAGCAGCACTACACCAACTCCCAATGAACACGCCTGACAGATGACAGTGGCTGTTGCGTCATCCGTACCTCCATCTGTGATTGGCGGAGGCTCTCTGAGCAGAGATTGGAGGCTGTTCATTGGCTGTCTGGTTCTGTCCCTCCCCCGTCTGTTCTCCGCCCACTGTGTCAGACGAAGCTGTACGAGCATTTGGCATTGAAGTAAATGGAGAAATAGATTTTCGGTGAACTCTGAGACTGATAGACTTTGTAGGACGCCGTTGCATCACTATCATGATGTGTGTAACGTGTGAAATTTCACCAAATTGATTAATTATTAAATAGATTACTTCATTTACAGATAACGACTTTTGAAGTTTAATTGTGAAAATACTGCATATTAAATACTGTAGCTAAATGAAATAATTGTAAGCCTACCTTTTTAAAGGGTTAGTTCACCCAAAAATGACATTTCTGTCATTAGTTACTCACCCTCATGTCGTTCCACACCCGTAAGACCTTCATTCATCTTTAGAACACAAATTAAGATATTTTTGATGAAATCTGAGGTTTTTTATCCCCCCCCCATAGAAAGCAATGTAATTACCACATTCAAGGTCCAGAAAAGTAGTAAAGACATTGTTAAAATAATCAACGTGACTACAGTGGTTCAACCTTAATGTTATGAAGCGACGAGAATACTTTCTGTGCGCAAAAACACGGCTCCTGCGTGTTTTTCTCCTTTTATAAAAATTGTCATATTAACAATGTTCTACTGATACTTTAATTTTAAGAAAAATATTTAAAAAAATAGTATGTACGATACAATCTGACTTCACATTATTTGTTTTGATGTGCTCAACTCATTGGTTATTTGTTAGATGCTTTTATCAGTTTAATAAATCAAGCTTTTTTGCACATTAAGACAAAATAGCCCATCTGACCAGCAATTTCTATTTAAGAAGTACAGTATCTCACAGAAGTGAGTACACCCCTCACATTTTTGTAAATATTTTATTCTATCTTTTCATGTGACAACACTGAAGAAATGACACTTTGCTACAATGTAAAGTAGTGAGTGTACAGCTTGTATAACAGTGTAAATTTGCTGTCCCCTCAAAATAACTCAACACACAGCCATTAATGTCTAAACCGCTGGCCACAAAAGTGAGTACACCCCTAAGTGAAAATGTCCAAATTGGGCCCAATTAGCCATTTTCTCTCTCTGGTGTCATGTGACTCGTTAGTGCTACAAGGTCTCAGGTGTGAATGGGGAGCAGGTGTGTTAAATTTGGTGTTATCGCTCTCACTCTCTCATACTGGTCACTGGAAGTTCAACATGGCACCTCATGGCAAAGAACTCTCTGAGGATCTGAAAAAAATAATTGTTGCTCTACATAAAGATGGTGTAGGCTATAAGAAGATTGCCAAGACCCTGAAACTGAGCTGCAGCACGGTGGCCAAGACCATACAGCGGTTTAACAGGACAGGTTCCACTCAGAACAGGCCTCGCCATGGTCGACCAAAGAAGTTGAGTGCACGTGCTCAGCGTCATATCCAGAGGTTGTGTTTGGGAAATAGACGTATGAGTGCTGCCAGCATTGCTGCAGAGGTTGAAGGGGTGGGGGGTCAGCCTGTCAGTGCTCAGACCATACGCCGCACACTGCATCTAATTGGTCTGCATGGCTGTCGTCCCAGAAGGAAGCCTCTTCTAAAGATGATGCACAAGAAAGCCTGCAAACAGTTTGCTGAAGACAAGCAGACTAAGGACATGGATTACTGGAACCATGTCCTGTGGTCTGATGAGACCAAGAGAAACTTATTTGGTTCAGATGGTGTCAAGCGTGTGTGGCGGCAACCAGGTGAGGAGTACAAAGACAAGTGTGTCTTGCCTACAGTCAAGCATGGTGGTGGGAGTGTCATGGTCTGGGGCTGCATGAGTGCTGGGGAGCTACAGTTCATTGAGGGAACCATGAATGAGCAGAGCATCATCCCCTCCCTTCGGAGACTGGGCCGCAGAGCAGTATTCCAACATGATAACGACCCCAAACACACCTCCAAGACCACCACTGACTTGCTAAAGAAGCGGACGGTACCTAAACCCTATTGAGCATCTGTGGGGCATCCTCAAACGGAAGGTGGAGGAGCGCAAGGTCTCTAACATCCACCAGCTCCGTGATGTCGTCATGGAGGAGTGGAAGAGGACTCCAGTGGCAACCTGTGAAGCTCTGGTGAACTCCATGCCCAAGAGGGTTAAGGCAGTGCTGGAAAATAATGGTGACCACACAAAATATTGACACTTTGGGCCCAATTTGGACAATTTCACTTAGGGGTGTACTCACTTTTGTGGCCAGCGGTTTAGACATTAATGGCTGTGTGTTGAGTTATTTTGAGGGGACAGCAAATTTACACTGTTATACAAGCTGTACACTCACTACTTTACATTGTAGCAAAGTGTCATTTCTTCAGTGTTGTCACATGAAAAGATATAATAAAATATTTACAAAAATGTGAGGGGTGTACTCACTTCTGTGAGATACTGTAGAAATACATGAGAAATGTGACTTTAAATAATGGCCTTTGAAAGACACTACGCTAATGCAGACAATATAAAAACTAAATATTTAATGCAAGTATTGTGGAAAGATAGACACAAAACAAGATCCATTCTTTGTCTAATGCACTGGTTGTAATTTTATTTTTTACCTCATTCACTAAACAGGTCAATGGTGCAAGATTACCATACACAGAATTAAGATATATGCATTACACGTCTAGGCTATACAGCGAATGGATTATAATTATTACAAATACAGGAGACATATTTACATTTTAATCCAAGTTCCATACAACATGAAATATTTACAAAATAAGTATGAAAATGAAGCCAATCTGACAAATAATGTACAGTGTTAATGCCACGGCTGAACTGTTTTCTGTTGTTTCATCACAATGAGAGGGAATGATGTTCATCTGGAAACATTAGGCCTCTGATAGGGGTGATACAGTAAAGCCAGTGTTGCTTCAAAGGCAGCATGGGAAAAATGCATGAGTGAGCACAAAAACAAAGAGGTGAATGCATCAGGAAAAGCAAAACATGTCGTCGTATTTCTAGAAAATATATTCCCTGATGTTAGAAATGAAAATGAACAGGCCTCATCATAACTCTGCCCTCCATATCTAAACTAAATGTGAAAAAGTGCCCTTGTAACACGGTCAAACTCCTATAATAAGCACAGCAACATGTCAGTCCCTAATTAAAGATATTTTTCTTCTTTCATCAATAATTCATGCATTTTTAGTGAAACCCAAGGTACATTCAAAGTCCACTTCAATGAGTAAAACACCACAACCTAAAACCATTTTGGTTTCCATTTGAGAAAACAACAAAAACATAGTTCAAGCTTTATTTGTTCTGTTGTTAGTTGTATAAACACATTATGTGCAAAGAGCTGCAAACTAATATATACATTGCAAAACAATAAATACAGTTAATGAAATTCATTATGAATATCACATTAGTCAACCAAGCCACTCAACAAAGATGGTAAATAAAAAAAGTCAAAAACCTTTGCCCTGGCAAATATTCATAACATCAACTCATGTAATTATATCAAAGCTATCCTTCAGTGCTCATTACGCACTCTATATGCCAGATCTGAATATTCAATTTGAACATTTTCACAGATGCTGTAACAATCCAACAGCTCAGATGAGGCCTACAGGCTGGCTGACCCAAGGACTCGACTTTCCGAGCCATTTTCATGTGTTTCCTGTGAAAATGCGCTAAAGCAGCAAGAATATTGACTTCATAAGGAATGACAGTGATCAACCTTCCTGTGACAATGAGTCCTGCTGGTTGTCTGACCAGAGGACTGTTATGTTGTCTGAAACTTCCATCAAGCTGAATCACTGCTAACTTCAGCACTTGTGCTTCGACTGCAAGTCTTCAAACATACAGAGCAAAGATTTTCAAAACAAAAAATAAAAAAGCAGAACGCAAACCATCCCTTTTCTCGCACTGCAACTGCACACTGCACTGCAGTGAACTGCATAAATGGCCCATTTCTACTGACAGTGATGAAACTGTTTTAGTGTCAAACTTCGGTCTAAGTAAATGAGAACGGCTGACTAAAAATGAGGAAAAGTGCCTTTCTTGCCTTTCGTTGTATAATGTAAAACACTGATCACATGTTAATAAAAATAAGTTAAGATAATCAGTAGAGATACATGGTAAATGTTCAATAATATTAAAAAGTGATGCTTAATTCTCAAGAAGAAAAAAGCCTGGTTTAACGATCCTGCTGACTTGAGATTTCTCTTGAAACAGCGAAAAATAATTGAATCCATCATTTCAAAACCGTAACCATTTAAATCAGTATCTCACTCAAGCGTTTGGTCTTCAGAAGAGGCAAAACCATCAGATCTTTCTTGCTAAAACAGCCCCGAAAATGGTGTTTTAGTAATACAGTAAGGACAGAAACCCATGAATAGCGTTATGCACAGTAATCCTGAACGTTATGTACATGTGGATTCATTCGGTCAGGTGTTCTGTGTCTAAGGTAATTCTTTTGCACCATTTTTTTAGCCTAATCTACTGAGGAAATTGTTTAAATCGAGCAGAATACTCCTGTAGGCTACCGAAAGAGTGATATGTGAGAGATCATCACCATCTTTCCTTGGTATTATATGTCTTATGGTTACATACAGTACTTTGTTAATGGTATGTTTTACGTCCTTGATATGTGGAATTAATGTCAAGCAAATACATTACGACAGGCTGGGCGAGTAAACGGCTGTATGTACATGGTCAACATCCCGACTATCATGGCTTGCTTTGATTCAGCAAACCCATTAAGCCAATACTGCAGTAACATTCAGTTTAGGGGTCAATTTTCGTTTAGAAAATTAAGCATCTTCAAGAAGTGCGTTGGTCCATCTAAAAATCTTCTTCTTTTTTTTTCAGCGATATCTTGAGCAAAGCTATTTGTTTTGTCTATCTTCTATCAGAGAAAGTTGATCATTAATTAAATATGTAATATTTTATATTATAATATATTATAACATAATATATTATAACATTATATTTTTATTATTATTAATAATGTTTCTTTTTTATTCAATGCCTTGTTGTTTTTTTTAAAGCAAGCCAACTTTCTCCTGAGGGTTGTGGCTCTTGCCACATGGGTAAGATGTTCCTGGCAGACAACACTGTAAGAATGATCTTCACAGACGAGAGTAACTCAAGAGAAAGCAGAACCTGCTCTGAAGATTCGTGCACACACAAATAGACTATTACAACATGCTACTTGAAGGAGGTTCAGTTATGACAAAGAACAAAAACTGAAGACAGAATAAATCCAATCAATAACACAATAGAGAGGGGGGGAGAGGAGAGAGTTGGTGTTCAGGAACTCAAAGTTCATTTGCTGGAGAGGAGAACAGAGCCACAGGTCTACATACAAGAGAAACTGTCAAGAACCACAAAGATTTAGAAGTGTTAACACACTTGGTACGTTGTAAAGGTAGACAGAGAGAAAAGAGCATGTGCGTGTGCGCTCGTTCAGTTCTTCATCAGGCCGGACCGTCTCCTCGCCAGCTTTGACCTGTAAGAGAACATGGATAGAGTCAGGTGGACGATGCTAAATACAGGTGTAAATGGGGTGTAAAAGGTTTTGAGCTTGTCCACTTTTGACCACATTTCCAGAGGTAGTCGAAAACGCAGTTGACCAGATTGCTTTCATAGTATAGACCAGGGCTCGTCAACTGGCGGCCCATGGGCCAAATCCGGCCCGCCAATCCTCTTCATCCGGCTCGTGGCAACCCAACCTCCCTCCTCCTCTTTTCCTGGCGGTGCGTCTAAATTTGGTTAGATACGTGGCCGCAGTGGCGCCTGCAGCTGTACGGTTATCTACGCACTGTTCGTACCATGCATGCTCCTCCGACTGACCTGAGAAACGTTTTCCGTGCGAATATTTCAGCAGTTATTATGTGTGTTTCGTATTTCTGTCCACTGAACCAGCGATACCTTTCATTCTTGTATTAATTATTCTTTTGTCTCGATTCTTTCTTTTCCGTGAATTGGCCAAACGCGCTTGCATAACGATCTGAAACTATTTGGATTTGTTCTGACCGCTCTGTCACTGAATCATCTGAAGCTGTTTCTCGGTCAGTAACAACAAATGCAGAACAAATAGCGCTGTTTTCATGTGTTTCACTAGTTTACTTTGAGCTACGCAGCACAGCCCAGTGGATAACGGAACGAAAGCTTAAAGGAGCTGCGTTTATTCCTGGATACCATTATTAAACACCGTTGCGACATCTAGTGAGAAGCGTTTCAATTCGACACACACCTCTCCTTTACAAACTACAAATCACTCAATGATTAAACTAGTTTTAAATCGGATGAAACAGCCTCAACATTCCCAACAAGACTGATGAGGAAAACAGGAGAAACGTGCCATGAATGAAGATAGAAGACTTTTAAATCCCAAAATCACCACCCTTACAAACATTTACCATGAATGCACTGTAGTAATTTACCATGGTTTGTGGAAATGTGGAATATTTATATTGAAAACTATGTTATAGCCATTTATATTGCAATATATTTATTAGGTGGGTAGGGGAATATATAATTCATGTCTTTGTTAAGGTCTAGTATATAGGCGTTTTTTATAGGCCTGTATAACATATCATAATATAATATCATTTGACAGTGGTAGTGAGTAGCCATGTATGGTTTTACCTGTGGTTACCAAGTTTCACTGTGAAAATATTTTCATTTAAGCCTAATAATTGATCAAATAATTTTTACCAATAAGACCCCCCTGGGCCCACCTCAACTTTTTGATTTGATAATCCGGCCCTCGAATGAAACTACTTATAGAGCCCTGGTATAGACGCTCATGTGGCCAAACACGTTTGAACAACCACAAAAGACCGCCTACTGACCTAACACGTAAACATTATGGGAAGTGCGCTAGCCAGACGGGATTATTTAAACTTTGTCGGCTGAAGAGCGAAGTTTGGTTTGAAGACAAAAAAAATGTACCAAGCACAATGTTCTCTGACCATTCCTGATTTCTAACACGTGTTCTGTGTGGTCTTGTGGATGTCAGAGCAGAAATGAAAGCTGCTGCCCTCCGTATGTTTTTCCGTCGCCTTCGGTCACGTTTATATACATTGAGTGAGCTTATTTCATCCATTAGATCGAAAGATCTGAAAAAACCCATACATTTACCCGGCCATAGACCCTCCCTTCAAAGAAATCAGGACAGAAGTGGTTGAAAGTGGACTAAAATACCAGGTGTAAAAAGGTATGTGTCTTCTCGTCTACTTGTGATCTGATCAACCAAAACGCATGGGCCAAAAACACATTCGACTGGATTGCTTTCATAGTGTAGACGCTCATGTGGTTGAATGCATTCGAACAGCCACCAAAGACCACCTATTTTCATCCATTAGATCGAAAGATCTGGAAAAACCCATACATTTCCCGCCCATAGTCCCTCCCCTTGAAGAAATCAGGACAGAAGTGGTCGAAAGTGGACAAACGAGATAAACTGGTATGCGTCTCCTTCGTCTACTTCCAAAACGCATCTTAATACCAGGTGTAAATAGGGCCACACTAGACTGGGTTAACTATAGGTATTCGTACAAAAAATAGTGTACAAAACCTTCCTGGCAAAGGTTGGGATGTGTACCTTATCGTTCCTGCTAGGAGTGGATTAAAGGCGTACAGCCAGTCATTCATGTCTTTGTCATTGTTGGCCTGGAGGAGGATCCCTCTGTGCTTGGTGCACACGGCGAATGTATTGGGTGTCTGCAAGCCATCAAAAAACAATAATTAAGCATTCAGATGACATAATAACAGTTGGTTTCCAAATAGTGAATGAGGCTTTACCTTGAGCATGGCCTGCTGGTCTTCGCTGTACTCCACCTGGGCAGTGGATAAATTCAGCACTCCTCTCTCTACCGGGTCCTTGTCATTGTTGTAGATGAACACGTATGGCCGACGTACCACCACAAAGTGCTTCACCCAAGAGTTGGAGCGGGGCTCCATGAAACTGAGGAATCCTTTCTTTGATACCACAGACCTTAGTGAACACAGAAGGGCAAGTCAGACCAGCATATTTCTTTACAACATCTCTGCTGCCTCACTTGAGGAAACATAACATGGCCTGAATGATTTAAGTGTACAAATTCATCTTGATCCTTGTGAGAGTGGACTAAACACAAAAATAAACGTGTCAGGTATGTCAAAACTCTCACCCAGGTCTCATTTCCTCAATATCAGGCACGAGGTTGAGGAACTCATGTTTGCCGGCGCGGGCCAGGTAGGACGTTTCCAGAATGGGCACCATGGGGAAGTTCTCATAGTCTGAGCATGTGGGGCTGGTGGCACGAGAGTTAGCCTCAGGGGTCCTGGACAAGACAGATGTTTTTAGGATACTTCACTTTTAGAAGACTGTATTTGGAACTTATCGTTTGTGCTTTAATATCTGAACTGTACCGAGAGTCTGACAGAGAGGGGCAGGTGGAGGAGGGCGTGAGAGTAGCACTGCTGAAACTAGTGACGGATGGATCACGGCCCATAGGAGAGATATCTGACAACTGAAAGAGACAGATAACACTTCATTCAATCTGATATGTTCCAGTTCATACAAAACTGGTTGTTTTTCATTGTTTAAGTCCAGGTTACCTTGCAGTCACTGATGCTGTTGCACATCTGGTTGTATTCGCTGTTGAAAGTGTGCGTCAGGAGACGGAGGCACTGCAAATGAATCGAAAGACATAAATACACATTCCTTCTAATAGACATCCAATATACACTTCCATTTAAATGTTCTCAGTGAGAATGTTTTTTAATAAATGAATACTTTTATTTAGCAAGAATGCCTTAAATAATAAGAATAATTATGTTACAAAAGATTTCTATTTCAAATAAATGCTGTTCTTTTGAACTTTCTATTCAAAGAATAGAATCCTGAAAAATAAACATACCACGGTTCACACAAAAATATTAAGCAGCACAACTGTTCTCAACACTGATAACAAGAAGAATTAAAGCTGCAGGCAGCGATGAAAGGGCCGTCGGACATGGGCTCACCACCACCCGGTAGCCTTAGGAAAACAGCGAACAGTGGGCGACATGCATGTAATCGAGTAAATACAGGAGAATTATGGCAAAGTCATTTCAAAATGCCACACTTCCTGATGCCAACAGGTGGCGCTTTGACTGTAACTGAATATTGCCATGTAGATGTCTTCAGGCCAGGACTGTTATCAAACATGTGAAGTTCGGAGCAGATCGGACACTGTACAACAACAACTTCCATTAGCTCTTAGCCAAGTGTTTCATGATTTAACGTGTTTCTAGTATGTTTGGTACTTCGTGGCATATACAAATGTGTTTCTGGGAGTTAATTACAATGTAAAGCATGTCATTTCCTGTTGCCAGCAGGTGGCGCTATGACTGAATATTGGCATATAGATGTCTTTAGGCCAGGACTCTTATCACACATGTGAAGTTTGAAGGCAGATCGGACATTGTATGCCTGAGTACAACAGCTTCCTGATGGCAAAAAAAATGGCAAAAACTGCAAAATTTGCAGAGAAAATTCAAAATATCTCACTTCCTGTTGGTTTTCAGATTTTGCACCCAGGGATTTTTTTGTAGATATTGGGCTGTTACATCTGTCTACCGAATTTAATACCTGTATGTGAAACGTAGCGCGAAGGGTGCTTAATTGAAATTTTGTAGGTGGCGCTATTGAGCCATTTTGCCACACCTAATTCTGAAACCCATATCAGATGTAAATTTTCACCACTTCTGATGCATGTGCAAAGTTTCATGAGTTTTCGAGCACGTTTAGGCCTATTCACTACCATTATAGAGCTTGGAAGAGCTCTGATTGTGTTCGTCTGAAAGAAGATAGTCATATACACCTAGGATGGCTTAAAGGTGAGTAAATCATGGGATAATTTTCATTTTTGGGTGAACTATCCCTTTAAAGTAATACTTGTAGGGTCTTTTACCTTAGTGGCCAGCTCCTTCTCGCGGTCTACCAAGCTCTCGATGTCTGTAGAGTCGTATCCGCTGCTCTCACTGGGCGTGATGGCGCTCTCATAGGTAGTGGAGGAGATCTGGGAGGAGATGCTGGTGGAGGTGCTGAGGGTGCCGCTGCTCAGACTGGGAGACAGAGAGTCGCTCATGGATTTAGGAGGAGGCGTCTCACCCAGTTTCTCACGGAGCAGCAGCAGGTGACGCGTCTTCTCCACCTGACAAAGATAGAAATGGACATCAGGGTCTGGAGATCACAACTGCCTGTGGGATATTCTTATACAGACGAACACAGGCAGCAAAGAGTGTGGCAGTGCTCAATCGTGATCTTTCGCCTTCTAGTCTCACCTCATGCAACTGCTCGAGTTTCTCCAGCTCCCACTGGTGCTCCAGGATCAGACTGTCTCCTCTGGGTCTCCAGCCTGCCAGGTTTTCCTCTCCACGCACATACGCCACAGATGTATCCAGAACCTTCCGTCTCCGCCGCTGCATACCTGAAAATGAACAATGAAATTGATTAATATAGCAGGCCTATTATATCAATATGAAGAATTGTTAACATGACACAAGCTAAACAGGAAAATCTTTTTGCTGAAAGCTGAAATAATACATATATTTATTAATTATTTGTAATATATATTTTATGAAGATTATTTATAAACAATTTACAATATCATTAAAAAAATGTGGGGTCGGTTAGATTTTTATAATGTTTTTGAAAAACTCTTTTCTGCTCACCAAGGCTGCATTTATATGATCAAAAATACAGTAAAAACAGTGAAATATTATTACAGCTAAAAATAACCATTTAACCGTAATTTATTCCGGTGATGGTAAATTACTCATTACTCCAGTCTTCAGTGTTACATGATCCTTCAGAAATCATTCTAATATGCTGATTTGGTGCTCAAAAAACATTTCTTATCATTATCAATATTGAAAACCGTATGCTGCTTAATATTTTTGTGGAAACTGTGATACATTTTTTCCAGGATTCTTTTATAAAGGTTCAAAAGAACTGCATTTCTCTTTTGTAAAATTATAAATGTCTTTCTTGTCACTTTTGATCAATTTAATGCATCCTTAAAAAATGTTAGTATTTTTAAAAAAATCTTACCTGGGCTTCCTGTGTCGGATATTTTGCACAAGCTAAGCTCATAGATTCCAGTCACTTTATTACTGTAATGGAAACACATCAGAAAACAGTGTTAGCAGAGTTTCTAAAAGCAAAGCAAATTCATGTGCATGTGGAGAGGACACTGATTTCAAGACTTTAATGATAGTTTTGAAGCTTAAGATGTCCATCAACATTTTCTTTGATCAGTATCACGATTTCTGCTTAACATTTATATGAATGTGTAAGGGAGTGTTGTCCTGTCATCATTTAATTTTAAAAATTCCCAATCATATTTACTTAATTTTAAACAGTCCTACATGAAAGAAATGAATTTAAATGTATTAATATTCCATGTAGTCTTTCAGAAATGAGGTCAAATTTGACAAGATTTGCTAAAAATTTCAAAAAGTCAAATTTCAAAAAGTCAACTAACCATCAGACACATTTGAGCTTTTCTGTGGTAAAAGAAATAAAATAAACTCTCTCTCTCTCTCTCTTTTACCTACCAGTCAGGGGTTTTGGAGTAACCACTGCCGAACAGGTTCCTCAGGGAGCGTGGAGGAGAGATCTTCGCATCTCTGGAGTAGAAGACCATGCAGATGTCCTTGGTAATGATGGCAGGCTGGATGCAGTGATCAAGCTGCAGGGGAGAGGTTAGCACACACGTCAGTGCTGTAAAACCTACCTCTAAAGAACCAGTCATTTAAAAAGAGACATGGCTGACCTCCAGATAGGCTGACAGGGTCATGTAAATCTTCTCTCCATAGGGAGTGACACGGTTCAGCAGGAGAGAGTTGTGCAGGGAACTGTCCCAGACAGCCTCGAACCGGTAAAATGTCCTGAGAATGGAGAAATACATTCGATTTTAGGATATAGAAATGATATGGAAGGATATTTACTGGTGTTAAGTGATTAGTTATGCTGCACACTATTTTTTGAGCACGTGTTTGAGTGTGGATGTGCTTAAAGACAACATGAAATGACATTCACAACCTATTTTACTTCTGCAATAAGACATTTCTGAGTGAAACAGAATATACAATAAACATAGAAATGTAGAGAAGGATTTATCTATTGGGAATTGACTGGATCGTTAAAAGTTATTACATTTACACTACCATTCAAAAAGTTTGAGGCCAGTATTTATTTTATTATAGAAACTGATGCTTTTATTCAGCAAGGATGCATTAAAATAATCAAAAGTGACAGTTTTTTTTAGGTAATTATGCTGATCTTTCTATTCATTAAAGAATCATGGGGAAAAAAATGTAAATTAATCAGCTGTTTTCAACACTGATGACAATAAGAAATGTTTCTTGAGCACCAAATCAGCATATTAGAATGATTTCTGAAGGATCATGTGACACTGAAGACTGGCTTTATCATCACAGGAATAAATTACATTTTAAAATATATTACGATAGAAAAGTTATTTTAAATTATAATAATATTTCACAATTACTGTATTTTTGATCAGTAAATGCAGTCTTGGTGAGAGCAGAAGAGACTTCTTTCAAAAACATTAAAAAAAAAATCTTACTGACCCCAAACTTTTGAACAATATCATACCTGAACAATTGTCAAAACAAACATTTTTCTCTTTTTATTTAACATGCACCGATGAATTATTCCTAATAAGGCCAAAAATATGTATTAAAAGTAAAAATTAAGTAAATAGGTTACATTTTTTATTTCATGTTGACTTTTAGCTGCACATATGACAGTGAAGCGTCAGGCTTCTACAATAAATATATTAGCTATGCTGCCTGCAAACGTTCAGCTAACAGATGGTGCTAATGGACAGACAACCTCACTGTGAAAAACACAAGGTGCAATGACAACCGTATCACGCGCTGCTGGGAGATCTCTGTGCCTAAATAGTTTGTTGATGTGTTCAAGTCACAGTGATCAACACAACACAAGAGTGTTGACAGGTGCTACATTATTAGTGATCTGGCGTGAGCTTGAAGCGGACTGTGAGGAAGCAGTGTGTGTGACTCAGAGCTACAGCGATGTGAAGACTATGACGATTCATATGAACGGACACATGGAGACAGAGAAAGAGATTCTCGCAGGTGACTCATCCTCATATTTTCTTGTATCTCTTTCTCCACACCCTCCTCTCCCTTTCTCCTCCTTATTTCACTGTTTAAATAGATTCACAAAGGCTTGTCTGCGTATGTATCTAGACTCATTATTTCAGATTTCAGCTGCTAACAAGCCAAATGTAATAACACAGTGAATGTAGAGTATAATCAAATGAAATGTTAGATCTACATTCATTCAGGAGCTTTGCTTTTTTTTGTTAAAGACATGTGGTTGCAAAAGCTCATCTACTTAATAGATTTAAGGTGAGATACTACATGCAAAAGCAATGACTTTTTAAAAACGTTTAAAAAAAAAAAAAACCATTTTATATTATAAATATACTATACATTTTATTAAATAAAGGTTTATTGTCTTAGAGTGACATAGAAAACATAATACATCTCATATCATATTATATATTAATTCTGCCAATTTCATAGTCCATTTTATCTTTAAAAAAAAGGGGAAAATGTATGTTCATTTACATACACATAAAAACAAACATTATTACATAAAAGAAAAGGGTTTGCGTTTTGGTCTGTTGTTGATTATATTTAAACAAATGTGGAGTCTTAATATGCAATTTTTTTTTTACATGTAATAATGTGATGCCTAATTTCCACATTTCAAAAGTTTAAATGGCCAGGCCCAATAAAATAAAATTTAGATTTTGCATTTAAATATAGCACATTGATTACTTTCTGCAGTAATACTTCACCTTAATTCATACTATTATGTAGAATGAGTTAAGAGAGAAGCAGAAAAACACTGACACAGATGCAGCACATAGGTCTGCTACTGTTACGCCTACAGATCACAAACGTCTCATAAAGCACTTTGATGGTAAAAATGCTTTATGATCAGGTGGTTCTGATACCTAGCAATATCGCTATCAATACAAAGGCTGAGCAAAACCAAGAGTCCAACCGCAGCAGGAAAAGGACGAGAACAAAAAGAGAGACAAAACAAGCAGAAACAGTCAGGCAACAGAAATTTTTACAAATCATAAGACAAAAAGCAACATTCAGATTAAACAGGCAAAGGAAATAAATGAGCAAAAGAGAGAATAAAGCAAACTGGCATCATTAAAAGAACACAACATGCACATTTTCAGCTGTATTGATTATTGGTTTAAACTGCTGTTTTTCTTTTGGTCCACTAGATGGCTCTCTTGATCCCTGCAGGATTTTTCCCTCTCACTGACGGCAGCGGTGACTCATGTTCAACATGCTCTCCTGAATTCTAAGCAGTTAGGTAGATTCATTTGCATTAGGTGAGTAGAGCATTTGCAGACCTGCCACTGACTGCAGACAGATAAATTGAACTCAATACTTAATTTAATAGGCCCTTTACTTAATTTAATAGGCCGCTTAGGTTGTCGAATGAAGAGAGCGAACACAACATACCTGCTGGAGTTGTGGGAAGATTTCAAGTTTTTAGCTGAGATGATGTTGAGAGACAGGACTGCGTCTGCAGCTGAATCATCCACTTCTGGTTTATTCCTGATTCGACCTACAACAGACACAACAATCAAAGTCAGATGGCTGTAGCCTTTACAATATACTTTATAAAGCTGATGTTTTACGGTCAATACAGCATTCCGTAATAGCAATTAGATGTTCTATTTAAGATTTCAGAACACAATTTGTACTGACCAACAACCAGCTCTCTGACGTCCTTCCAGTGCAGCTCACTGCCCTTCTCGTGGATCAGAGTGACTGTTATTCTACGTTGGATGCCCTGAAAACACAAGCAACACAGGTTACTAAAAGCAATCTCAGTTTGAATCATTTATATGCCCTTGGCTAAGGACAGTGAACATGATCCTTAGGCTAAACTACAGATTTCCTGACTGCAAATGCAGAGAGAATTTAATATTAATAGAACGTAGAGACACAAGAACCCAAGACCAGAGTGCATTGCAATGCAGACATCTATGAAAATTGAATGCATTGATAACAGAAGTAAAAATGTAATCATAATTGCTATAATATTATCCAATATATTATGTATACATGCACTATTTTGTGTCATCATTCCAGTACAATATTGTTCCTCCATATTTGTCTGTATGTACAATAACTAACTATGTATATAAACTAAAGCAAACTGTCACCAAAAGGAGAATTACAACGAATCATTGTCACTCCTATCCATCATTTATACTCTTATTAGTGAAAGACAGAATAAATACCTGGTGCAAAAGGTATGTGCCGTGACAGGGAAGACCTCCTGTGTGATCTACTACTGCTGGGATATACCTACAATAAACAACACATCATTTATATGTGCAAACAGCCTTTAGACTAGAGCAACATTTTTAAATCAGGGTTTGTACAGATAATGTAAAAGGAAATTCCAGGATTTTCAAGTACTACTTCTTTGGTTTTCAAGGACTACAATCAGAGATCTCACTTATCAAACAAGATCTTTCAAATTCTAAAAAAGGTAAATAGATTAATAAAAAATAAACTAATGAAATAAAAATGGTACAAATAAAGTGCAGCACATGCAATGACTGTGGTAACTTTAACCACTGAAAGGATACTATGACAAAGATATCGCTTTCCTTATTCAAACCGATTTTTTCCCATGAATGAAAGCTATCATATACTTGGATATTTATATGAGCAATATCACGCTCATAGCCATGCGAAATGGCTCTCTATGTATATCAGACGGGCTGCAGCATTAATTTGGTGTGAAAAGATTGTTTTATCGATAAAATTAAACACTATATTCATATATATTGTCTTTCAATAATTCAAGCACTTTTCATAAATATGTCTGTTTTCAAAGGTTTTCCAGGACTTAAATTTCAAAAAGTCCAATTCAAGCACTTTAAGCACCTTGTACGAACCCTGTTAAATATACAAATTCTCTTTAAATGCTGCTTAAGGAGACGACTGAGAAATATTGGGCCTGTATGTTGATGTCAATATGGTTCACTTACTCTCCAGTGGGCTCCAGTTCACTGATCTCGAACCAGGCCAGCAGGTCATACTTGCTCACACACTGACCCAGGTTGGACTTGGTAATGGTGTTTAGTTTGGTGGCTGGCACTGCAAGGTAAGTGGAATATTAATAGCACCATATGGCTGATGTATTTAAATTAGCCTAATTTTTTTACTAAAAAAGGCCAAGTTCTATTAAAAAAATGCTGAACATGACAGAAAAACAATATGAGCATGAGTCACGTAATGTGAGAAAACACAAAGCATCAGCTTAAACGAGGGTCATTAAGTAGACTTTGGAAAATCGGCCACAAGAAACTCTATATTACATTGGGAAAATCAATACAGCTGATGTGCTCCTAAAACTGCAACTAAGGGGCGGCACTCCATTTCCTGCAGCGGCCTGTATTTTTTAGGTGGGAGAAATTGCGCTGGGAAAAAGCTGCAGGAAATCTTATGCACAGAGATGGAAGAAAAACACTTGTGTAACTTGATGTGAGATGTTCATCATTTGTGAAAAAAAAAAAAAAAATCTTGAGAATATGGAAAACACCTAACATGATTAACAAGCACTACCATTTCAAAAGGAGACACGAAGCAGCTGTCATTGCAGTCTAGATCAACCAGGGAAGGAAAATAAGGGAGAGTGACACTTAAAAACACAGCAGCTGAAGGAAAAGCTTTTATAGCTCATCTTTGGCATCAGGAATATTAAAAGAACGTCGACTGGGATTCTGTCATTGGGTAGGGATGATGGACTACACTAGGTCACAGTACATTAAAGCACAGCACAGAGCCAATCACTATCAACCTAAACTACTATGCGCCTCTGAGGCTCTGTACCAACCGTCGTGTTTGGGCACTCTGAGAACGGGGCTGTTGGGTATAGGGAGGAAGGGGAAGTGGGACAGCTCATCTACCCCTTCCTCCAAACTGGCGACGGCAGTGGAAGCCAGTGCGTTTGCGTGCTCCGAGAGTGTGTCCAACACTTGGCCATGCACGTACCCGCTCATCAGGTACCTGATCAACTCAATCTTACGTGCATGGTCTGGGCGGACGACCCAGGTGAGAGTGGTGAGGATGTGGATTGAAATAAAAAAGACAAAGATGAAGTTATATGTGAGAAATGGAAAGGATAAAAACTGTAGGGGCCCAGCATGTATTTGGACACTTAGGGCCCTATCATACACCCGGCGCAATGCGGCGCCAGGTTCGACGCAAGTGTTTTTTTGCTAGTTTCAGCCCGACGCAGTTATTATTTTCACATCCTGCGGCACGTTGTTTAAATAGCAAATGCCCACGGGCGAGCTGGTCTGAAAACGAGGTGTGTTCAGGAGCATTGTAGCGTTGCTATTTTGAGGACACTGAAAACGACTGCGCCATTGACCAACTGAAAACTCATCTAAAGTCAATGGCGCAATATTTGTTTTGTTATTTAAAGGGCGCGTTAGTAATATGCACCTATATGCGGGTGCACAACGCGCGTTCACTCTGCTTATTACACACACAGGGACGTGCAGCAGCACACAAACATGCCAAATATTAAAAATAAAAGGATTACAATGTAAAAGATTATTATTGTGTGCATAAGGACAGAAATGTTTTGGTGGAATCCGGCTTGTCCCGTAGATGGTCTGCTCACGGGCTTTAACCAGACCCGTTTCCTCACTATAGACGCGTTCAGTTTTTCCGCTTGCAAATTCCGCCTTGTAAATAGCGAATCCGCAATGGCACGAGTCCAACTGGCTTTTAAAGGGAATGGGAGATGAGACTCTGATTGGTTTATTTCACGTTACGTCCAAAACACACTCATTAAAAAAAATAGGGACAACCTAGTTAGACCATGCGCCAGGCGCGCTGACCATTTTTCCTGTCGTTAAACTAGTAAAAGTGGATTCGGACACGCCCTAAGTACACTTGCACTTAAATGTAACTCTACACCCTTGTTTCATTTAGTATACGCGGATCCATAAATATGCTAATTAGCCCCGCCTCCACTCACTCACACAGCTCAGAGATCCACTCGGTCAACTTACTGAGGTAAACGCTGCACAATGGTATCGCTCTTTACAACATCGGACACATAACGGTAATTAATATGATTAGCCTTTTGCTTGACTACGTTATCAAACAGCTAATAATGTGTTGCTAATGTTACACAAACCATGTTTTCGCCATCTCTGAGTCAGACAGCTGCCTTCTAACAAACAGTATCCTTACAAACGCTTTGAACAACTCAGAACGTCAGTGGAGAAAGGCATATAGCTCATCATAACATCGTAATATATACATCATACAACCGCTATATTGCTAAATCTACCCACTTTTTCATATCAACAGAAAAATATACCAGGATAACCTTGAGACTCCACTGCTTCAGAGCGGTCATAGTTAATGATATGCTAAAGCCTGCCTGCACGTTGACGTGATTGGCTATAAGATAGTTTGTGACGGAAGAAACACCAGCTATTTCAAACCACATTTTTGAGACTGTCTTTAGATCACTGCAGTTTTAAAGAGAAAATACTCAGCAGTGGTGTTGACTTGGTTAGTCTTAAAGCATTTTAAAAACACCACATAGACATATAAACAACATTAAAAACTTGATTTTCACCACAGGGGGACTATACTAAATATCTCTGCATCAAACTTAATGGCAATTATTTTAAAGAAAGATAAAAATATATTATAGTTAATTTCAAATTAACTGGTGACTATTCAAAATCAATTCTAAGAAGGTTGGAAGCTGTATTAAAGGCAGATGCTGATGAAACACCTTAATAAAAAAATATATATATCACCTATTTCAGTTCACATTGCTTTGTCCAATCCTTATAAATACCTTGCAACTGTATAAGAATATTTTTTAAAAATGCCTGGATGGTACCTGGAGACTTGAAACAATCTCAAGAGTTCTTTAAATGAGACTGTATACGTATGACAGTTGTTGGAGGTTTTTAAACACTGAATCTACAAACTATAAATCACAAACAGCACTACAGCTTTTCCAATTATCTCCAGCTGAGCTGTAGCACCTCTAGATTCATATTGCAATATAAAAGACTGACAGCTCTAGGTGAAGATCAATACGCTGTCAGGATGGATGACACTTCAAGGCTGCAGCCTTTGTTTTATTTTTGGCCGCAAAGGGAGATTTGTTCTCTATCAAAAAACAACAGTCTGGACAGGAACGGCTGACAGCTGCGTCTTTCAAACTGACTTGCCGCATAAATGGGATCCGGAGTCCTTTTGAGAGGAGATAACAGTATCAAACGAAAGAGCCAGAGATTACGGCATTATTGTGAACCGAGGTAGCTCCTTGTTTAATAAATCTTGTAATGAATTACACTAATAATTAGAGGGGAGATAGAGGAGCATACATGCTCTGGGTGAGGATTATTTAGGGAATTGCTTTATTGTTACTTATGCAAATTTAAGACCCTTCAGGCTGACTTAATGAACATGTAATGTTCTTCATGAAGATGTCATTTTTGAGCAGTTGCCATCATACCTGGTTTAGACAGAGGCATAGGTGGGGGGTAGTACTTTCTGGAAGGCTGAGAAGGGCTACAAGAGAAGAAGAAAATTAAATCAGACATGCACTCTTACAGCACTGTAAAAACTATATAAGATTTGATATTTGACAATTCTAAAATTTCATTCCTTTAAAAATCATCCATTAAGTCACCCTCAATATGGTTACGTCCCTGAAATGCACTCAAAACAGTGAATAATTTCATGATAAACACAAGATAATGTTTATCAAATACAAACCCGATTCCAAAAAAGTTGGGACACTGTACAAATTGTGAATAAAAAAGGAATGCAATAATTTACAAATCTCATAAACTTATATTTTATTCACAATAGAATACAGATAACATATCAAATGTTGAAAGTGAGACATTTTGAAATGTCATGCCAAATATTGGCTCATTTTGGATTTCATGAGAGCTACACATTCCAAAAAAGTTAGGACAGGTAGCAATAATAGGCCAGAAAAGTTAAATGTATATATAAGAAACAGCTGGAGGACCAATTTGCAACTTATTAGGTCAATTGGCAACATGATTGGGTGTAAAAAGAGCTTCTCAGAGTGGCAGTGTCTCTCAGAAGTTAAAATGGGCAGACGATCACCAATTCCCCCAATGCTGCGGCGAAAAATAGTGGAGCAATATCAGAAAGGAGTTTCTCAGAGAAAAATTGCAAAGAGTTTGAAGTTATCATCATCTACAGTGCATAATATCATCCAAAGATTCAGAGAATCTGGAACAATCTCTGTGCGTAAGGGTCAAGGCCGGAAAACCATACTGGATGCCCATGATCTTCGGGCCCTTAGACGGCACTGCATCACATACAGGAATGCTACTGTAACGGAAATCACAACATGGGCTCAGGAATACTTCCAGAAAACATTGTCGGTGAACACAATCCACCGTGCCATTCGCCGTTGCCGGCTAAAACTCTATAGGTCAAAAAAGAAGCCATATCTAAACATGATCCAGAAGTGCAGGCGTTTTCTCTGGGCCAAGGCTCATTTAAAATGGACTGTGGCAAAGTGGAAAACTGTTCTGTGGTCAGACGAATCAAAATTTGAAGTTCTTTTTGGAGAACTGGGACGCCATGTCATCCGGACTAAAGAGGACAAGGACAATCCAAGTTGTTATCAGCGCCCAGTTCAGAAGCCTGCATCTCTGATGGTATGGGGTTGCATGAGTGCGTGTGGCATGGGCAGCTTACACATCTGGAAAGGCACCATCAATGCTGAAAGGTATATCCAAGTTCTAGAACAACATATGCTCCCATCCAGACGTCGTCTCTTTCAGGGAAGACCTTGCATTTTCCAACATGACAATGTCAGACCACATACTGCATCAATTACAACATCATGGCTGCGTAGAAGAAGGATCCGGGTACTGAAATGGCCAGCCTGCAGTCCAGATCTTTCACCCACAGAAAACATTTGGCACATCATAAAGAGGAAGATGCGACAAAGAAGACCTAAGACAGTTGAGCAACTAGAAGCCTGTATTAGACAAGAATGGGACAACATTCCTATTCCTAAACTTGAGCAACTTGTCTCCTCAGTCCCCAGATGTTTGCAGACTGTTATAAAAAGAAGAGGGGATGCCACACAGTGGTAAACATGGCCTTGTCCCAACTTTTTTGAGATGTGTTGATGCCATGAAATTTAAAATCAACTTATTTTTCCCTTAAAATTATACATTTTCTCAGTTTAAACATTTGATATGTCATCTGTTGTATTCTGAATAAAATATTGAAATTTGAAACTTCCACATCATTGCATTCCTTTTTTATTCACAATGTGTACAGTGTCCCAACTTTTTTGGAATCGGGTTTGTATGTAAAACTGGACAACAGGTTATTACCTGACCAATTCCTGTCCATGAATGTGCAGTGGGTGCTGTTGGTAATGGCCGAACACTTCAAACACAATTGGTTTGGTCTTGATGTACTCAATAAAGGACTCTGTCACCTCCACTGAGATCTGGATGTGAAAACCGAATAAATAAGTTGACAACAACGAAGCATAATTCTTAATACGCATCTAGCCTGATGAAATATTTTAATGAGAACTCTCTATTAACAACTCTGAGGTGGTTATGCCACCATAATGTTCATTTTCCTCCTTAAAACCTCATCTCTTTAGCTGCATTCAACACTTACATTCTGTACGTGGTAAAAGCCCAGCGGGGCACCTTTGCCTGTGTTCTTCAGCGGCTCTGTGCTGAACGCCTCATCGTGACGATGGAGGAAACTGTTGGCAGCATGAGAGAGGATTACTGAGAGAAGCGTGACTGTGCGTTTGCGTGATTTATGTGAAGGTGTGCGTGTGTGTGCTCTGTCTGAATAAAGACCAATGAGACGGGAAAAAAGGGTTGCTATGGAGACAGGCTGACTCACTTGAATTGGCAGAAGATGTCTGCGTACTCAGGCGGGATGCTGCTCGCCTGCAGAACGGTGACGCGGAAAGTGAAAATACTGCCCACTTCCAGATGCTCTGCCAAACCGTCACCCAGTTTTGTGTCCACGTTCCCAAGCTTCAGGTCTTTTAGACACAAAACACATGTGTAAATATACATAATATTAGACTGTTTTATGTAAATTAATCTTTACATTGTTAATCTGAAATTGTAGATGGTATAGATGTCAGCTGATTTTCTTGGGCATTCCCTGTAATTTTATTTTACTGTGTAGAACCATCTATTTCTATTTAAGAAATATATATATTTTTTAAATCATAGATGCTGAATTAATTTGTAGATGTTGTTTTTCTTGGTCAACAACTATGTTTTTTAATACTACTATCATCTAATTTTATAAAAATAAATATATACTGCAAAAAATGTAGGTTGGTAGTTATTTGATATTATTTGGTGTTTTAATAAACAACATCTAAATCTGTTTTCATGGTCTTTGTTTTACCTGTTAAAACCTGCTAGAAGAATCGATTTGGTCCTAAAGCTTTCAAAACACTGAGGCAGTGTAAATCAAATGTCTGGATGTGTAAGCGTTTCTTTTCACTCAGACTGAATGGTTTTGTTCAGAGCTCAGGGGCTGCCAGCTGGCCTGTGCATCCACACTCACCCATGTCATTTATTCTGTTCATTTCTTCTGAAGGGGTGATGACCTCTGAACTTTGACCTTGACCTTCCACAATACGCAGCTCTTCCAAAGAGAGGCCAGAGCGGGTCATGACCACGGAGGAGAAATCACTCTGGATGGTGTTAGAGTAAAAGAGAGAGGGGGGGAAAAAAAAGAGGAAATAAAAAGATAAAGGCAGCGATCGTCAAAATGTCTCAGTATGAGCATAAACAACTCAAACCTTGTACAAACTAGTGCAAATGTCAAGCTTGAGACAAGATAAAATTTTGAACTTCAAATACTCAAATATCTGTCTCTTAGTATCAATCTCGACATTTGTGAAAAAATGTTTCATTGGATTGTATTTATGAACAGGCCTTAAAATGCGCCACTTAGTTAAATATTCTAAATAATATCGTATATCATATCATATATTATACTACAGGGCTGTTGAATGCTTGAATCTGATTGGTTGATGAAAGTTCTAAGGTGTGCAACTATTTTCAGGAAAACGCACGGCTAAAGTAGCTCTAGGCAGGTCTTGACTGCATTACATGTCTATCACTTCGCCAAATGATTTCAGTTGTTTCAAAAGGTCCTTACTGCCTACAACAGCAAAGGAACCAAAACCTACAACGACACCGACCAATCAAATAAACATAGTGAACAACAGGATAAAAATGTCAAATTATTTCCATGTTTTTTGCTACAAAATCACGTTTTATGTACAGAAAGCACATATTCTCTTACTCTCGCTCTCCTTCCCACTCAAACGCACACACGTACAGTACAGACACACAATCGCACAGAAACTTGTTGCGACGATTTTATCAGTAAAATAGTTTAGTAACTTAAAAGCTACTTGACATTTATCACTAGAAAGGTAATAACGGCGCTGTTCTTGAAGCAGATAAACTTACAGTTTTGCTATTAGTCGGTATGCTGCTGCCGAACACTATTATGAGACGCACAGACTCAGGTAATTCACACATGCTTAATCTCTCTCTCTCCCTACCATAACGGCGTTAATAACTGTATTAGTCTGCTATCAATGGATCAAGCCTCCGTTACTAGCTCTAAAATGACGTTTTGGAATTAGCAACGGAGGTGTGTGATGAGATGCGTATGAAATTAGTCCCACACACAAGAGTTTTAAGGACAAAAACCTGACAAATGTCTTGAAATACAACATCTGAACAATGTCTTGAGGTGTGGAAACCATAGTATAAGTGGAATAATTAACTCCGGTCCGTTGAATTATTAGAAATAATGCACACCTGAGGTATAATGGGTGTGCATTATTTTCTAATAATTCAACAGCACGTCAATTATTCCTTACATTAATATAATATAATATACACACGAATTGTGAATATTATACAGTATATCTCACAGCTCCTATCTACTTGAATAGGCAAAGCCTGTTTCTTTAAAACGGTTTGTTCAGCTTAAGCCTCGTACACACCAGGACGAATATCGCGCGCGCTTATCGCCAGCGTTTTTCAAGATGTTTTTCGTGTTCATACCCAAGCGATTTTCACTGGCGATGCGCCCAGTGAACTTGCAAATTCACTCCCTGACAGTATATGGCGCTTGTGCTGAACGGTAGTGCAAATAAACATATTTATGATATAAAATTAAAGAAGATAAAAATACAGATATAAAATGGCATATACATGACATGAGGTGTTGGTAGTCAGAAACGGTAGTGCAAATAAGCAACAATGACAGTAGTGCAATTGAATGGTAGTGCAAATAAACATATTTATGAAACAGACATTCTCAACTATATTTCTTGAATGTAAAAGAAAAAAACCCCTGATAAAAATACAGAAATAAAATGGCATATAATACACATCTAGAACTGGCAGAGCACCCATAGTTTGTAGGGGTCTTCCTCGTCTACGTACTTCCTCTTCGACGTCTTGGTATCAATGTGTGCTCGGCAAGACCGTTTTGCACTTGAGCGTGTGATAATAGTCCTGGTGTGTACAGGCCTTTACTTTGCAAAAACATACATCAAATAAGCAATAAAACCATAAATGTTGCTTATTCAGTTCAATTAAGGCTAAATAAAAACTAATTTTTCACATCTTAGGTTAGGGATAGTGTTATATTCTAGAACAAACAGACCAGATGATTGATTTGTCGATATAGTGACTGACACTTTTAGGAAGGCGGGACTTCCTCTCCTAGAGCCTCCATAGTGGGTATTGTCATTTCTCCCATTCTTTTTTCTACAAGTAGCCTATATCCTCCTCTGTATGGATATTTGACATTTGTAGGGAGAAATTATTGATATTTTCTTGCCACTCAAGTTAAAATAACAGGAAAACTTAACTCTTTTCAGTTTTAAAATAACTTAAAAATCTCAACCTTTTTAAAATACTCGTTGTCAAAGGAAATCTTAGCAGTGCCCGACTGACGCACACCAGATCCATAATCAGGAGCCTCTTCGTCCGCTACAAAAACACAAATATCAAAGAATAAGGACACACATTCAACAGATCTGTTGAAAAACAACTTAATCAAGTGAATTAATGTTTACAAAGTACATCAGATTGATATCAACTGTGCTTAATTAAATCTGAGCAGAATCTTAATTAATTCATTAATATAGAGCAGCGCTCACCAGCAATGGCTTGGACCCCCACTCGCAGGAATCCTCGCACATCTCCCTTCTCTGTTACTATAGCGACACGATGCACCAGAGGAACAGGGTACAACAGGTTACTCAGGTACACGAAAGCTCTGGAGGAAAAAGAACAGCAATTATAGTACCACCCTGAGACCGTCTTGCGCACACACACACACACGTTCAGAACATGTTAAAGAACCAAATGTATTAGTATGGAGGGTGCAGGAGATGCACAGCTGAGCAGTGTTACACACAGTGACTTCCTTTCACTGCGGGGAAACAGGTTCATCTCCATTACCCTGATTAATACCATTGGAGAATAATGGATATGACGTGTCAGACACATAGAGCTGACACAAACAAAACACGGCACTAAATGACAAAAGACAGAAAATGAATCCGTCAACCTTGAAATTAAATGCAAAAGAAAAAGGACACATAAATAATTCATACATTATGCTGTAAGGACACATAAAACAAAAAAAAAAATATGTATTGGTTTGTTGCAAGAGAGATTGTATCAGAATATTTTATATTTTCAGAGGCTAGGGGGCACACATAGTCTGGATTTCAGGAGCTGTTTGCAGTCACAGAGCTCCTCCTCCCCCCGTGGGCAGCCTCAAGGCCAAGATGGAGGAGAGCTATCGCTGTAGTGCATCAGTGAAGTCACGATGACGCAGGTCCATTTGCGCCTCTGCATCCATACAGACTATGATGCCATCCTCCTCTATCCATCTCTCTTGCACAACTGACTGATAAATAACAGCTCTTACTTTAGTACACTGAATGAATATGAAAATTAAAGAAAAAGAGAATACAGATAAAATGAAATAAAAAAGAAATTAATACAATTAAACACACAAACTTAATATTTTAATATATAAACACAATTAATAAATACATTACAAAAAAAATAAAGAAATTAGGGCTGTAAATCAAAAGGTTAATGTGTTAAAGGATGTGATTAATGATTTTAAAGCCATTAGCACATATATTTAATTTGACATTATCAAATTTCAAATAAATTTTAGTCACAATTGTGAGCATTTGTTTGGGGAAAGACATTCTATACAGACAATTTATTTATAAACCCAGATGGGATGTTTAACAAAGTTCATTTGCGTTCTTGTAGGGTGAAATTTAATTACCATCGAGGCTAAGTGCAATATTACCCACAAGTAAAATATGTCATTCATAAAAATGTTAATGTGAACCCCTGCAAAGAACAAATGCAGCAGGCCGGCAGAAGAAACTGTGCATATGTAATATTAAGTCCATAAAGTGCTGGGAATGTGGCTGTATTATTGAATTATCGTCTTTGCTAGTATTAACGGTGCATTTTAATCAGTTTTTTTTTTTTAAACACATTTAAATCGATTGACAGCCCGATTAAAATAAATACAATGGATGAAAACAAACAAATGTGTGCTAATGTTTAGAGCACTAATGTTAAACCAAACCAGACAGATGGAGGTTAAATGTAGGCTGTGGAGAACAGGAGGAGGTATCTGGTATAGCCGTGTGAGCCGTTTCTCAGATCAGATCTGCTCTCGCATGACTAGATAATTCAATTTATTTCATTTTCAATGTATATAACTTATTTTTAGATCATGGAGCCCAATTAACAGCTGCACACTGAGCCACACAACTCTCTCCATCACTCATTCTTTCTCTCCAGCCCTCATTTGTCAGGTTTCCCCTGAGCAGTGGCCACCACCAACCTGCCCACCAGGATGAACCATGGGGAACGGTCATAGAAGGGGTCCTGCCCATCACTGAAGATGTCAGAGCCCTCCTCGGTCCCAGCATCTGAGCTGGTGTCATCCACGAAAGCCTCATCATCCATGAAGTCCTCCATCTCGCTCTGCCGTTCATCAGCCAGCTCGGTAATCTCAGAATCACTGGTGGAGAAGGTGGGCGAGGGCGTGCGGTCAGCCAGATGCTCGTTCACACAGCCGTGAAAAATAGGTGAGCTAAAAAAAGATGCGTGGGTAGGATGCAGGCACAACAACAGTTTACCGGTTTATTTAAATGACCTACATTTAAGGGCCATGACTTTAGATATAACAATAAACAATAAACATTGCAAGTACATGAATAATTAATTGCTCATTTTTTACTTTATGTTAAAGCATTTAAATCTTAAAAAGCGGTCATAGAAACTGTGCTAATCTTGATTATGGAAATAAAACATGGGAATAAAATGAAAAACAAAAATTCAATTTGAAACATGAAATATAATGTGCACAAAGAAACAATCTACATATGAAATGAAGGTGATGTTAAAGTTTAAAAAATAATGATAAATGGATGAAAACAGTGCATTTAAAAAATAAATAAACATACACCAGCACAGCGAAACAAGCACATAATGAATGAGAAAACAATGCAAATCAAACACAATAAAAAATGATCTGAAAATAAAGCATGATTTAAATATGAAAAGAAAAATAACAGTGAAAATGACTAAACAAAGATGTCATAAATGATTTATGGACTCCCACTTTCACTAAGAGAGCAGCTCTTTACAAACAAATATAACACAAATTCTCTCTCTCACATACACAACACACACTCTGTTTTAATTAAGAAAAGGCAAAAGGTTGGTGTAGAATTCACAGCATTTGAATAACCTTCTCTAGGCACATTTGCAGGACATAATATTATACAAAGAATTAGGGGTGCAACGGAACACAAAACTCACGGTTCGGATCACATTATGGTTTTTGAGTCATAGATCAGCCCAAAAAAAATGAAGGGGGGTGACAATTGTAACCTTGCTATAAATCAAATATAGATTAATCTTTGTTAAAGTTGTGTTTTGTTGTTTGATTAACATTAATGACACAGACAGCAGCAGGAATTTATAGGCTGCTGTCACTTTAAGACCTAATGCACGGATCCAATATACTGATAAATATCCGATTTATGTCTACGTTCATTGAAGACATAAATGGCTGTGTTTATGAGAATACTTGCCGAGATGGGTATTTTGTGATAATTTTGTGTGTATGTGTCATTTTAATCGCAAGGAAAGCGTGAAAGACAACTCAATTCTGAGTGTGCACACAGAAAACAGCGTGCGAGTACCGAAATGAGTTCTCTTTCACCTGTTCTTGTGCTTAAATGGTTTAAAATCACTTGAATGTTTAAATTGGTATTGTTTAGAAACACGTGCAAATGATGAACTTTCTCTCTATGATGGTAAAACTTTAAAGCTAATCCGCAAATCGCATGCACGCCGGGCCTGGTCCGTACGGATCACGGATCAACTACGATCCGTTACACCCCTACAAAGAGTTGATCTTTATTAACATGCTCAATCAGAAAGTGATTAGCATACCTCCCAACCAGCTTGAACCAATGGAAGCGGTCATAGAACGGGTCACTGCCAGTCAATGCACCCTCCACATCCTCACCCTGATTGGACGAGGCCATCTCGCCTGCACGGTCATACATCTCTCGCATCTGGTCCAGCCTCTGCCTGGAAGAGCAAGACAAATCAACACCTCATGCTGGCGAATCGTGTGCTCTCTTTTCAAAATTTAAATGAACTATATTACAATTTCTACATTAAAGCCTTTTGACTATAATGGTAATTGGTTTCCATGAGAATATGAGGTAATGTACTAGTGTCATCTACAAAGAAAATGTGTTTTTGTCCGACTACCCAAAAGGAAGGACATTAGGTGCTCTTTTTCTCAAACTGAATCATTATCCTTGGGGAATCGGCCCAGAAGTCATTTGGGAATTCTCTTATTTGACACTTGGCACAGTAATGACAATTTGGGTATTTGGCAAAGTAGAGACTTGTTTCAGATAATTAACACTTAAAATTAACTGTATAAATAAAAACGCATTGGTTAAACTGTTAAAACAGGCCATTATGCATATAATGCTGGATGTCATGTTGCAATATGGTCATGTGACTGACCACATGAGAAGCAAACTGAGTTCTTTGAATGACAGAACTCCTTTGTTCCTGGTGAATTAATATCCATTCGTACATGGGTTTTGTGAGGAGCCATGCAAATGATGTTATAACCCTGAGAAACAATTACAGTGCAAATAGCACTTTAAAAAACACATTTAAAGTAAACTAAAATAAATAAAACAGAGCTTTGGGATTTCTAAATGGATTGGTTCCAAATAATAATTGCACAGGAACAAAAAGACTTCTGTTAGCAAAACTGCATATTTCACAGGCTGGTTGGCAGCCTGAAGCTTACTTGAGTTTCTCCAGGGACCAGTAGTGAGTGGCTCCATTCTTCAAGTCTTGAACCTCCACAGCCACCACCGTTCGAGGGAAAGGCCTCGCGTCACGCTCTTTCTCCGGTTCTGGAGGCAGCAGTTCCGGGGGTAGCGGAGAGTAGAGGGTGTCTGTGAGCAAGACAAACTGGAACTGGACCTACAAATAGATATAAGACATAAGGTCATCAACAAGGATGAAAGATGTGAGCTGATGACTGTAAGATTGTAGGTTCAGACCTCATCTTTGGCATCTGCTAAGTGGAGACTGAAGTAATGCAAAAAAGCTTAAAAACAGCATAAGATTTTCAATCGCTAATGAAAAACAAATTAAAAATCACCCCTGCCAGCACTGAAGCTGTAAATACAAAGAGCGCATGATAAACCAGAAAAGAAATGTTTCTACACAGCAGGGGTCTTTATGAGGTTATACACATTGGAACTGAAAAAAGAGACATAAACAAACGAAAGTAGAGCAGGTGACAGAACAAGAACTGACGAAACTGTAAGTGTGTGCTCTTTTTGACTTTAATAAGCCAATTGTTGAAAGATGACACATGGGTAGTATGTAAAGCAACAGAAATCTGTCTGAGAATATTTAAATATAGCAGAACGGACTGGTAAGCTGCCGCCACAATGACAAACTCAGATTTATGAACTGTTTTGTGACATGTTGTGTGTCCGGAACCATTAAATGAATGTTTTAGGGGCCATTCCCACAGGAAGCAGTTATACATGCACTAGACCAGTGTTTCTAAACCTTTTTGACTACAAGGCCCTCCATTGTCAAAGACAATATCTGAAGGCTATCAATATCTTTTTTTTTTTTTTTTCTACAGAAATTAGGAGTGGCAATATTTTAAAATAATTAAATGAAATAATTATAAATAATTATAATTAAATTTCATAATTCCCATAACTGAATGTTCTTCATGGTTTAAGTTTTTTATTACCAATACATTTACATTACTTGTTTAGTTTGTACAGAGCCCCGCACATGACATGCAAGAAAAAAAAATTTAATCGTGCGCACGTTTTAGTAAATCGAGGGAACGAATTAATAAATTAGTAAATCGAGGGAACGAATTAATAAATCGTGCGCACGATTTAGCCTACTATTTTTTTTTCTGCATGTCATGTCCGGGGCTCCGTAAGTTTGTGATTACAGGGTTAATTTCTTAATTTTTTTTACTCACAAATAGCAATTTCTACCAAATAATATATTTTAGAACTGGACAATAGATATTAATTAGTTATTATTATATATAAATTACATTAATCCTAAAAAAAATGTAATTACTTATTACAACTAATATCCATGACTTTTCCACGTCAAGAAAAATTTAAAATTCCCTCATACATATGTCCCCAGGTTGTCCAAGATCATTCCATATAAATAAAAAAGGCAGTTGTTAATGGAACAAAATAACATAAGAAATATATGATTTCAGCTCACATCTTACTTTTTAACCATTTTAGCTAAAAATATTATCTTGCGGCACCTTTGGAAGTGTGGTGAGGACCGCTGGTTGAGAACCACTGCAATAGACAGACCTTTTGGCTGCTACGCCGAGTCTTGCTGAGTTTTCAGTGTTTCACGCCATGCCACGTTAAAAATAGTTCAATGTTTTAATGACACATGACACCTGTTATCTGTGTGCTGTACCTTTTTCTTGAGCTCCACACTGATGGCATTGGCTTCTTTGAGGTATACAGCATTACCCCACAGCTGGTCTCTGAGGGAGGTGAACTGGTGGTATCTCCACTTCCTGAAAGCCCACTGGGCCAGCTCGTACTCATGCTGGGTCCAGGGCACTGCAATACAGGAACAATAGTCAAACATGGCACAGCATACAATAGGTGGTTGTGAATTTACCAAGCAGGACATCCTTATTGTTCCTGGAACAACAATTAATCCATCAGACTAGGAATTGGGAAGGGTGCAGGGGCTTATCAGCCTATTATTTATTTTCCTCTGATTGTAGTGGTAGTTTTGGTTGGGTTGAGGTTACAGGACTCTGTTTGACAGAAATGTGATCCAAATGTTGATCTAGGAACATGTCCTCCTTATACAGTGTCCAAGTCTAACATCTTTTGACAATGAGGTACATTTCATGCCATAAGGTAGCTGAACACTAATATTAAAATAGTCAAAATTCTGATTTTGACCTATTTTGACTTTGGCACTCGAACTACACTACCTTCATCCTCTTCCTCCTCTTCTTCCTCCTCATCAGGTGTCTCCGCAGCCAATGAGCGGGTCTCCACCTGTTTCTGCAGCTCTTGCAGTTTACTCTCATAAACCTTTAAGAAAATGCGATGAAGAGAGAGGACAGCAGACACGATCTTATCAGCATTACGGACACTTACTGAACCTTGGAGAGATAAAAGTTACACAGTTACACTGTTGCTTCAACAAATGTGTGCCATTTGGCCAGTTCATGACAATGGAATAGTTAAAAAAAAACTACTTTAAATTACATTTTTAAATGGCTTAAGCTGAAGTTAAAACTAAACAGCACTAATTTTGCACACAGAAATAGACGATGAACACCCATCCATTTAATATTTCCTGAAAATATAAGTGATGCTTCCTTGTACAAATATCACCACTGTTGTCAGGTGGCTCAAGCAGAAAAATCCTTAATATATGCGATAGTAACAGTTAAAACTTGGAAAGCAGTTTTAATTTTGATATTCTACCATGGGGAAAACATATTTCTGATAACAGCTAAGACCGCTTCAGCTATTTTGAAATTTTAAAAGTCTGTTTTCTACTGCCGCATATAAAACCTGTAGAAAGAACTTCAATGGTGCAAAAAATGTCTAGATGTTTTACTACCGAAATGCAACTAACATTTATAATATATTTAATTAGTAATGAAAAAGGCTTCAGGTAGAACTGACTCTATACCATAAATGGAAGTATTTTATATGCTTATGTTTCACTAAAATGTTAAAAAAATAAATTTAAGCAGGATTTAGTTATCCCACATAGTTTTTTAACAAATGAAAATGTTCTGTCTGAAAAGGCGATGTCAAACAGCTGAAAATTTACTTACACCAGATGGATAAAATAATTGCTCCGGGATTAAATCAAACTCATTACTGTGTATATTTCACTTTACACACAGGACTAACTAACGGCTGACTGCTGTCATATCTCCTCAGAGCTATAATATGATGAAACGATCACGATAAATACACATCTAAATGTGATTGCTGTAAGCATATGCTGTAATGTTTGCATAGATGAAGACATTTGGCTCAGAGCAACAGTCACCGCATTTCAAACTTGTTTGCTTTATTTCAGTCATTGTTTGAAATCTTGATATTCAGCACATTTCAAGATAATAGCAATATTAGTAAACCATCAACACATCTTAGAGCACTGAAGATCATATGTTTGACAAAAACGCCCCACAAAATAACACGTTATAATACAGGGCCATTTGGAGGCACTCACCATTGCATATAGATAAACACTGAACAGACAAATGACATACCTTTAAAAAGGGTAAAATACATTGCCCGTTTGAATGTATACTTTTTCTTTGCTCCTCTTGTTGTAATTAAGAGTAGCTGGCAGCACCGTACATTAATGGTAGCACAACATTCTTTATTGGAGCAGGGAAATGGCATGTCTTTTGAGAAATATTTTCAAGAAGTGACTTATACTTTCATTGCTGTGCTACACTGAAAGGTGAAGTGTGTAATTTCTGCTGCACTATACGGTTCTCAAACACGCCTCTTCTTTCACTGGACAAAAAAAAAATTCCTTGTGAAAGGAAAGAAGTTGTGTTTTATACAATATGCATTACGTACTATACCAAAACCCAGGGGTTCCAATAGAAATAAGGCAGTAATTCTGGCAACAAAAAGCATTCAAGTCCATCATCCTTATGAAGCAATGGACTTTTGACCTAGTTGGCTAACACTTTGCTCTGGCCAGAGGAGATGACATGAAGAGGATTTCAGAACATGTGCTTTGGTAATACGCAGCTGGTAATGGGACACACTTGGGTGCTGAGGCACACCAGTGCATAATTATATCAAGGCTTAAGCAGGGAAATCACAGCGGCTTAAGTGCAAGGATGTACAACTACATTAACCCTACGTGAATGTAATTACTATTAGGTTTGAAAGAAAAAAATCAGTGGTAAATTTAATACAAATTAGAAGTGGCATTTCATATATAAGCTGTGAGACTAAACGAGAAAATGAAACAAAAAGCAGTGCATCATACACGTGTCTGGCAAATTATATACGGCTTTTCCATTGCTAAAAACATGCGACTAGTTTCAAAATGAGCCTCAGAAACCATGGAAACTGTCCTGTTAGAGGTCCTTTCCATGGCATGTCTCTGGAGCTTTCTGTGGGTTTGCTTACCACACAGCGGACACCCGAAAATAAATGTGATTCTAATCATGTTAAGATTGAGAAGAACGGCTGAGTGTTCTAGAACACTGACTCCATCCCGTGGGAACAGACTGTCCCCCCTATTGAGGATCAGAGTGCAGCAGACAGTTTGGAGGAACAATAGATGCAAAGCACGCTCTTACACAAAAACATTACCTCTGTGGATATGGATATTTAGTGCAGAGTGGTCTGTACTCAAAATAAGGCAGGGCCAAACTTTATAAAATCAGAGTGGCAGTTTTTTGACAAAAAAAGAAACTGTAAGGGGCAGCGTCTATATGTTTCACAATAGGAGTGATAGGAATTCAGTAAAAATCATTCGGTTTCATTCATATATTGCTATTACAGTACTTACTTTTAGGCGCCAAGTACAAGGAGATAAATGCAATATGTTAATGATACATTAGTGAGTCAATAAGGCACTTAAAAACTTCATAATCTTATCCTCATCTGCATAAGGCAGCTAGAGAAAGGCCTTTGCTGCCACCTTTCATATTAAATCTATTTATTGGGGAATATCAACCCAGGGACCCAAAACTTCATGAAATAAAACAACTTGCATAAAATCTAACAGTAAAAACACCATCTCCAACATGTGTTTATAAACATTCAAGAGGATAAAAAGTTGGCTATTAACCTTCCAGCATTTACTGAACACGTTACCTATGCACCTTCAATGCACAAATATGACTGAATTGTAAATTCAAAAACTCAAAATTCAAGTAATGGTTCAAGGTTCTCACTGGAGAGTATGAAATGTTGCATTGTAGTGGTTATGTGTTCAATGCTAAGATCTATTCAGACCAGCAGCAAAACAGAGGTAAACTGAGGCAAATCAGTGTTAAAGTACTTCCCAAATACATGATGGCGTCTTCAAAATATACTGAAGTTTAAAAAAGTTAATTCTACAGCCAAGAACTAAAGGGTGACTCTCTTAAAACTCATCGTTCCCAATACTTTATTGCAAAAAAAAAAATGCTTGTTTTATTAATCAAGGCTCAAGAAAATTGCTTGTTGTGACTTGGACACTTTTAACCAGCACTCTTATTGCTAGACTTTTAACCCATAGCTAACAATGGATGGGGGATCATATTGTTGATGCAAGGTGTTCATGTGGTATATTCCAGGGAGATAATTGCAATACGGATCCACAAATGACAACAAGAACATTCAATTCTTTAAAAAACAAGTGCCATAAAACAGTTTGACTTGATGGGGACAAGCTGTCCAATGCTTTGATGAGTCTGTGTTGTGTGATTTGTAACGTCAACTAGTTCTGTACATGAACCTATGCCCTGCTTCCAATGTCACACTGTGGTTTCTCGACTGCCCTTCAAATTAGGGGCAGACATTTGCCTACGCATTCGGGGTGGCGTACAAAAATTGTTGTGGTGGCTCGGCTGCTGATTGGGTGGGTACTGCGGGTAGTTATTGCTGGCATCAGTATTGTAATGATAGAACTGTTGATGCTGTTGTTGTGGATACTGATGCTGGTTTTGGTTGTAGCGTGGCTGGTAAAAGGCCTGTTGGGGGTGAGGCGGCTTCCTGTTACCAGAATTGAGGGACTCCGTAGAGTCCGAGGCTCGCTGGCTGCTGTTGAAGGAGTTACTACGGCCTCGTTCATGGAGTTTGTGGCTTTGATTATGTCTATGACTCAGGCCCTGCTCTAGATCTTTGCTTCTACGTTGACCCATGGGACTAGGAAGAGTAGGATATGTCTGGATGGTTGGTACCACTTGTTCTCCTGGCTCTGTGGCCTCCCTGGTGTCATCCTCTTCCTGGACTGCTTCTTTGGGTACTTTCAACTCAATCACCTGTTCATCTGTTATGATGATATGAGTGCCAGGGGTCCAGGAGTTGCGATGCTTGGGGTTACTCTTGAAGGGGAAGCGCAGCTTGCGGTCTTCGGGTGGGATGAAGCGGTGGGGTCCATTTTGCCTCCGGAGCTGCTTGGAAATCTCCTGTTGCTGGAGGTTCTTGAGGCGTACCTGCTCTTGTCGCATCCACCTCATACGTCCACGTCGGAACGAAGAATCGTCATCGGTCATCTTTGACAACTGCTCGTCCGACTGTTCACAGTTGGGCTTCTCCTCAGGAGCTTTACCCTCGCTAGAACTGCGGGCCCTCATGGGTCCACTGCGAGTGGTTTTCTCCTGTGACTCATTGGAAATCAGCGGGATTACTTGCTCCATCTTCAACATCTTATTCCGGAGAGCTCGAATCTCTTCGTCCTTCATGTTGTTCTGCTTTTTTACCTCTTGCAGGATGTCCTCGAGTTTGTCGATGTGCACCTTTAGATCATCCATGTCGGTTACGCCTCGTCCATTGGTTATGACATCTTCAATTCGCTCATCCCCAACCCCTACAGTGTCCCAAACATCTCGAGCCACTGCTCTCCAAGAATCTCGTTCATTTGGGTCTTTCTTGTTGTACGTGGCACAAAGTTCCTTCATTTTAACTATGGCCAGAGCCTCAATCTCTTGACGGGTGTGACGGAAATCATTCAGTGCCACCTCGTAGCAAATTTCTTTGACTGCCTGGATCTTCAAATCAGAGATGGTCACCCATTTGGAGTCCTTTGTAAGACGGCGACGCTGAGGGATCTGGTACATTTTGATAGGCTCTCGTCTTTTACCGCTGCTGGGTAAGCCACACTTTTTGACTATGGTTTGGAGCTTGCTGGGAGGAAGTTTCTCCCGTAGAGAAGTGATGAGTCTCCAGCTCTCCTCGCATGACCTCTTATCAGAGTCGTCACCACTATCAGAGTCTCCATCCTTAAGAGAACAAAACAAGAAACAAACCAAAGAGTGCGAAAAACAAAATGGGAAAATTAAAATGGGGTATCGAAATCAAAAGGAATGTTTTCTTGTAAAGAATGGACAGTGTTGTGATATGCAAAATGGGAACAGCTAAATTACAAAAACTTGATTCATTAAGCTGAGAAAAACTACTTGACGATTTCTAACTAACACAATCATTAAACTGCAAGACAGCACCTTTTTGTAGACTGCAAGTTGACTACAGATATGGATATTTTTTAGACAGCATTGTGTATTTGCAGATGCATTTGACAATACTCAGGTTTTCTAAGCATGGTGTGCCACTTTTATTTTTTAGATGTACAGTGTGTAGATACAAATTCAATTCACCGTTGTTCCCAAGTTGCATATCACTATATAAAAAGTAAATGCAAGGCATGACTGTCATGATTATGAGAAAAATGTCAACAAAAAGGGATAGATGTTGTGCGATCAGCTGTTTTTGTTGTTGCGCTGGATTCTTTCTTTTTGTCAAGTTTAAATTTATGAAATCCTCTTCAATTAGAGCTCTTGATAGTTGCACCCCAAACATGCTTCAGTGGCATGCAGCAAAGCCAGATGGGTTTTGTTTCATTCCCTCATTTGAAGTCCTTGATAGAGAAGATTTGGTTTTAGAGTTTTTCTAGCTCTAGCGGTGGGTTAGACTCTTGCGTGTTTATTACAGGTCAGTACAGAGAAGAAAAAAGAGAAAGGACAGGCTTGGAGGAGGTTAAAAGCATCGATTTCATCCACTACAGTTAAGAGGTTAGTTAAGAGAAAATGCAGTTTCTCATTTTCCAGGTCAAGTAAAACAAAGACAATACAAAAATCACAGTCAAATAACAGAGGAGGCAGCTGGCGACCATGTAATCGTGATTGTGTAATCAGTGCAGTGTGCGATATCGGTGTCATTCTGTATATGAGATTATATGGATGAGACCATCGGAGCATTGGAGAGCTTGTCATCATTGATTAAGACCCCGAACATGGATAGCTGTGTTATAGCATGCCCTCTGTGTCTGGCCAGACACAGACGTGTAGAACTCAAGGCTACAGATGTAATGAGAAACCACATTGTCACTAGCCTTCATCAACTACAGCAGAAATCTTTGGTTATGGCAACAATGCATTGGAAACATCAGCAATTGCATTGAGAAAACCAACAAACTCAGACAAAACGAAATCTATTTTGGTAAATCAAATGCTGACTCAAGCTTGACCAGCATAAAAACACTGCCCAGCAACAAATACTAAATGAGGTACTAAGTACCCTGTAAATTAATCTGTTAAACATGCTACAGAAAAAAAACAAACCATGCAAAAGCAGCATATAGAATAAACCAAAGAAAGGGATTTTTTTTTTTTTACACCAATTTAACTTAAAGACCCCATGAAAAGGCTTGACAAGCATAGTTTGATGTCAACAAGGACCTCCAAATATGATGCTTTCATTTTGAGTAAATTTAAACAAGCATCATTGACAAAGACCCGTTTATACTGTGTGAGAAAAATATTAAAATTAAGTATGATATTATGAAGACAACAATTAGCTTTTATACAGTAACTGTACTAAAGTAAAAAAAAAAAAAAAAAAATTATATATATATATATATATAAATAAATGTAAATATATATATATTAAATTAACAGCAGTTTGTTGTCTACTCACAAAATATTAAATATTACATAAAAACATATGCATATATATTATGTATAACCCTAAAAAGACATGGCTAGAGACAAGGTTATATCCATGGTGAGGGAAAAAAAAGAAAGAAAGATATATATTTTTTTAAATGAATTCATTAAAATATATTTAATATTTTAATTAAACATGTTAAATGATAGCTCTAAAACATACTTTTGTCAAATCATTTATTTTCTCTCAAAAAAGCCATTTGATTTCATGGGGTTTTTAACTGGTACATGGCAAACCAATGCCTCACATAACAATGGAATTCATAAAACACAAATTACTAATTAAAAGCCAAATTGATATTCTTCTGCTGATGCTGTTTTGCAAAGTTACATCTCAAATCTATGAGAGAGAAGTGAAATTTTGAATAAGAAATTCTTGCTGTATCAAACTGAATATGTAAATCAGTCCATATCAGCAATGGGCCATCTGCTATCTCAATCCAGACAGAGTGGATTCAGTTACCATGCAAAGAGGTTCAGCCATGCACTGGGAAAAGTGTTTCTCTCTCACACACATACAGACACACAAAAGTCTCAAGTTATCAGAGCTAAAAGTGCAGAATTAGTGCTGTTTGGACTTCAGCAGAGCAAGTAGAAAAGTAGGGGCCTGTTTTACTTGGTTCATCAAATAGCACATCACTCCCCTCACTCTAAAGTAAGTTGCTAACAAAATTTGGAAGGACAATAAAGGTCTAATTAAAATGAAAGTACAGGTCCTCTGATAAACAACAGAATAAACAAGAATTACCAAAGAGATTCAGCCTTACCAGTCTCTGTTGCTCGAGTAGCTGGTCCGCTTCCTCCTTCTCTTTTTTGTACAGGATCTCCATTTCTGTAAGCCTGATATAATACAGTGCAAGACCACTGCATCAAAAAGCTGCTCTTTCTTACGCTCAGTGCATTTTCTTTCCGCAACATAATCCTAAAAATCCTTCTTACAATAATCCAATTCATATGTGCTCACATTCCATGCCAAGAGCTTAAACTTCACAAAATGTAGATTTTGTCTTCTGTAGCAGCTGGGTGGCCCCTGGCTTTGGTTGGCTATCCAACCCTAAACTATGCATAAGCTGGGATCCACACTTCCCTTGAAGGAATTTTGCCAGTTTGAATACAAGTTCTACATGCAGCATATAAGGTATTAATTCGATTACCACAGAAAATAATTTAGACTCATCCTTAATTTAAATTTATATATATATATATTACAGTAAGGCACTTACAATGCAAGTACAAGGGGGCAAGGCAATGTATTTTCATTGTAAGTGCCAGAAGGCTTGAGTCAAAATTATTTCATATAAGAAAATATGATTCTTGTATTAAATAAAATGTTGTCTTTAATAAAATCCCAATGATTATTAGAGCTTTCGTACCTCTTCTCCATCTCTTGTTTCATGTCGATACCCTGTTTCTCCAGCAGTTCTCTTTGGGCAAAGGTCCAGTCCACGGGCTCTACGGGGGTCTCCGCTGTTGGGGTCTTCTCACGCTCAGCGCGAGCCTGCTCAGGGTGGTTAAACCGGAAAACGTGGTTCTTTCCCATGATAATGCGGTTACCTGAGGAATGGGAAACAATATAAGGGCCGATAAACTAGTTTTGCGCATGTATTATCCACCTTATTTTTTGCTCAAATGTACAAGTCTTTCAATGTTAGCCACAGTCAGTTATGCTGCTTTTTGTTGTAAACTGGTATTTGCTATCATATTATTTTTTATCGTAATCATAAACACTAGTTTTACTGCATTTTGTTATCTACTTGCAGTGGCTGATGAAATTGCACACTCACAAAAAAATAGATTACTTTTTTCACATTAGTTTTTATATGACTACAATCAGATTAAACCAGAGCTTAAGAACTGTACAACTGAAATGTGCAGCTATCCGTGACTCACCTGAGCGCAGCTGGACTGCAGAATTCACACGTTTTCCATTAACATACGTTTCTGATCCCTCACATGGCTCCAACGTGACAATCACTGTAGGGACAGAAGACAATTCACTACCTCCAGCAGATTTTCATTGAGTAAAAGCTTAAAGAATAAAGGAGGGGAGATAATATTTGACCAAAGTTAATTTGCACTGAGCTGATCATGTCTGATTTAAAAGTGTTTTACCGTCGTGAGTTGAACACAGATAAATGGAGCTAAAGATGTAAGTGAACACTTACCATGTCCGTTGGCATTTCTCTCACTGCGGAAGATACAGTGCTCTTCCTTGATGTGCGCTCCGCTTAGAACAATATCCTGTCTTCTTTCTGCATCTGCCTGGCCCACCCTATCAAAACAAAGACATTCATTTTAATTACCACAGGGATACTCCAACATTACCTTACAGCACTATAACAACGTGCAATGCAACAAGCTTTCTGCGACAAGCAACTTGCGTGCGTGTGTGTGTGTATACAACTGAAGAAGTACATAAACTCATGAGGAAATCCTAACATCAAAGCAGTAAACGGCATTATGTCCTACCCTTGACTAGTTGGATATGTAGCAACCATAAGATGCCTCAGTGCAACATACAGACAGCTATAAAACTTCTGACAGTTATGGAAGTGATTTCATACCTTGTTATTCCATCCTTGATATAATAGAGCAGACATTCTGACATCAAAGGATCCTCATTCAGGTTCACCAGGTGAGGGGTCTGCAGGGAAACAGGGTCAATGAGAATGCCAGACAAGTCAGACAGACAGGAGTGCCTGATGTCACTACAGTTACATTCACAGGCCAATTAAAAAGTGAAATAATGAGATTAATTGTCATCTCAATAATTACAATGACTCACAGAAAGTCATAAAATTTGGCTTCTTCAATATGCCACATTAGCCTCTATGAACTAAATAATTACAAACTACTGCACATCATTATCTATTACTATACCACCAACCTTTTTGGGTGAAAACACCCCATTAAAGTCAGTATAGAGTTCACATGGCCTTTCAATGAAAAGCTATTGGATAGCCAAAATGACAAAGAGATGAAAGAGAAAAAAGGAGAGAAATTGAATGAAAACATGAATAAGTAGACAAATAAGGCATCGTTCTAGACTGAGGCAGGCTAACTGTGTTGATGCCGAATGTTAAATCAGTAACAGCTCTGAAGTATTCGCCCTTGTATATCCGAAAACCAAAAACTTTTTGTCCTATTTATTAAAAGAACTGATTTGAAAATTGAAAATAAAAAAAGAACTGATTTGATTAGACTCATGAGAGCCATTCCTTGAACACTACAGCATGCTGATGGATGTACATTTGTTTCTATTTCCCACGGTCACCGAAATTAAGAGTGATGTGGGAAAATTAAACTATTCAGTAATACACAATTAAGGCTTGCTACAGGAACTCTAATTTTTTACAAATATACGGGGAATGGGGGAAAAACATTAAAAAAAACTTGAATTCTACAAACCTGATTAGAAGAATAAACACTAAAGTCTTCAATAGACAGTGATGTTGGTCGATCAGGACCAAACTAATAGGATTCCATTGCAAGAGGCAAGCAAAACAAAAGATAAAAGAAAAAAAAGAATGGAAGGAGAATGATGGATGATGAAATACGAAGAAAGGCCCAGACATGAGGACATGAGAAGGAGCTGACTGGTGCGGAGAGTAATGGTGATTAATGACGAGGAGTTCACGTGTTGTACCTTTTTAGGAGAGAAGACACCCAGTGTTCCTCCATCCTCCCGTATGGCCACTCCCATCTCTGCCAGCAGCGCCTCTCTGAAGGGAGGGAAGGAAAACATCATGGACATTACAATCAACACATTTTTATAACCTTTTCAGTTAGCAACGAATGCATTTGGAAAATGTATCTTTAATACTTCAATGTGCATGTTAGTGTTGAGGTCAGTGTTGTGTGACAGCTACTTGAGTCTGGTACAGACTCGCACCAGCTGAGTATGCGGACACATAGCAGACACTCCTCATGGGCATGATGGGTATTGGGCACAGGGACAATAGGAAGGGAGCCAGATGGCACCCAAGCCCTCACTGACCTCTCCATACGGATGGCTTCAGTCTTCCTCAGCTTCTCCTCCCAGGTCTCGTTCAGCTCGGCTATGATCTTCTCTGACTCCTACAGGACAGCAGACAAAGAGGGTCAGCATATTTCAAAGGATAATTTGGAAGTTTATGATGGGAGGTATAAGACAGGGTCTGAAATGGCTAAATATTGCTGGCATGATAATATCGATTAGAATCTTTTGGAGATTTTTTAATGTTTTTTGAAAGAATGTTCACCAAGGCTACATTTCAAAATCAATCTATTTCTGTATATATACACACTACCGGTCAAAAGTTTGGAAACATTACTATTTTTAATGTTTTGGAACGAAGTCTCTTATGCTCATTAAGGCTGCATTTATTTCATAATAAATACAGAAAAAACAATAATATTGTGAAATTTTATTACAATTTAAAATTATGGTTTTCTATTTTAATATACTTTAAAATATTTATTTCTGTGATCAAAGCTGAATTTTCAGCATCATTACTCCAGTCTTCAGTGTCACATGATCCTTCAGAAATCATTGTAATATGCTGATTTATTATCAATGTTGGAAACAGTTGTGCTGCTTAATATTATTTTATAACCTGTGATACTTTTTCAGGATTCTTTGATGAATAAAAAGTACAAAAAAATTAAATATCAGCATTTATTTAAAATAGAAATATTTTGTAACAATATACACTACCGTTCAAAAGTTTGATAAAAAGTGATAGTAAAGATTTATATTGTTAGAAAAGATTTATATTTTGAATAAATGCTGTTCTTTTTAACCTTTTATTCTTCAATGAATCCTGAAAGAAGTTTCACAGGTTCCAAAAAAAATATTAAGCAACACAACTGTTTTCAACATTGATAATAACTGAGTATCAAATCAGCATATTAGAATGATTTCTGAAGGATCATGTGACACTGAAGACTGGAGTAATGATGCTGAAAATTCAGCTTTGATCACAGAAATAAATTATATTTTAAAGTATATTAAAATAGAAAACCATAATTTTAAATTGTAATAATATTTCACATTATTATTGTTTTTTTCTGTATTTATTATGAAATAAATGCAGCCTTAATGAGCATAAGAGACTTCGTTCAAAAACATTAAAAATAGTAATGTTTGCAAACTTTTGACTGGTAGTATATATATTATATATATATATAATTAGCACCAGGTCGTCTTTTCCATACACTTGCCATTGTGACCTGCCTGACCTGTGTGTAATACTAAGAAGCTTAAAGCTTATTCTGCTATTCAGCGCTGTGTTAAATCAGACACAAGTTATGGGGAGGCCATAAATTTCAGGGTCTATGGCTAAAACAGAAAATCTAGGCAATAAGTCTGTGTGCAAAGGGCCAACTGCCTGACATGGGGTCAAGAGCAGTAAACACAGTTAAGTATGGGAAGCCCAACACTCATTTTCCTCTATTGTGTCTGTGCCTTATTGTCCTTGGCTGGAAGGAAGACCAGAACCATCTGGCCTGAGGTACAGGAAGCTCCTCTAGATCCTTCCTAAAGGGTTAACACCCCTGCCATCTGTCCATGTAGAAAGTAACACTGTGGCTTCTTTAAACCTGTGAGCTGATGCTTCTGAGAAACCCAGATCACTATAGAGGACTAGGAAAACTGGATCATCATTATTATCAGATCTGTGCATACATATACGCGACTAAACATCAAAAGTTTGGAATAATTATGATTTTTTTTGTTTTTGAGACTCACCAAGACTGTTCAGAAATAAAGTAAAACAGTAATATTGTGAAATATATTATATTTAAATAAAAAAAATAAAAAAAAACAAATAAAAAAGGCTATTTTAAATTGTAATATTTTAAAATTTATTCCTACATTTTCAGCATGATCCTTCAAAAATCATTCTAAAATTTCGCATAACGGTTTTCACTGTATTTTTTATCAAATAAATGCAGCCTTGATTAACATAAGGACTTAAAAATCATAATTATTCCAAACTTTTGACCGGTAGTGTATACTTTCAAGTAAGAAATGGGTTGTATGCAGGGCGATCACAGAGATCAGGAAGTGATGGGGTCTGATTATGTTAATGATTGAGGTCAAGGATGTTCTCACTTTCTATTATACATCAATATTTTTGGCTAATACAAAAGAACAGGTCTATTTCTGGCTGATTTCCTGCCGAACTGCGTCGGAGGTTGACGTCACTAGTGCGTGCAAATTGCCGTAACCATGGAAACTATTGCCTGGAAGCTGTAGCCACGTATACTTTCTCTTTTCCTCCCTTACTATCTCACACATTTACAGTGAGTCTCAGTGATCGGTTTCAAGCCACTGGTGGGTGGGCAAGTATGACAAGACAACCTTTTCACTCCCTCAAATAATGTAATATAATATATGTTTTGTTTTACATGTAATCTTAATCATAATCTACATCTCATCTTAATTTGTTTTTATTTAATATTTATATTAACATTTAATTTTTTAAATAAAAATGTAAAAAAATAAAAAATTGGTATCAACAACCCAGAAATTCCACTGGTATCGACTACTGAAACAACACACGTCACAGGTGTTTACAGACAGCTGGTATGTCAGATATCATTCATTAAGGCACAATCTGTCAGAATGAAAGCATAACAACACAGATGAAGTCCTTGAAATACCTCTCAGGTTACCATGGTGATCCAGAGTAGAGTATACATATGCATGAGAACATGCAAATCATTACGAGTAGAGCATTTTGAATATAAAAGGTCACCAGGTGCCTCACACACCTCCATTATCTTATTACACAATGTCGCCTAATCAGTTTTGATTCATTTAAGAGGAAACCTTTGTGATGCCAGGAAATGGCTATTAACTTAAGCCCTTGAGCCTTCTTTTGTTATGAAAATGCTTGTCCGTGTACCTTCAGCCTCTCGATGGCCTCTTCTCCACCCGGCGTGGACATGATGCGCTCCTGGATGCTCGAAACGGACTGCAGCCCTGCCTGGCTGCACAGAGAGCCTAAGGACGGCGATGCCGTCAGGCAGCCCATAGGTGCTGTGGAGAAATGGCCAGGCCGTTGGTTCTCTGAGGCAAGCAAGTATCTATGCTTATTGTTGTGTATATCTTTCAGGTCTGAGCCACAGAGAAGAGACAGACGACGCAAGGAGAAGCAAAAGTGGTGGAGACAGAAATGTAAGAGAGAGTACGAGAGACAGACAGAAAGAAAGGAAGAAAAAGGACAAAGAGGAGGAAAGACCAATGTAAGACACACAGTTCACATCAAAGGATTACAACAAACACGCCAGTCAGACGCACAGTTTTCACCTCAGGTTGTTCAATGGAGGCACGTTTATGTACCCAATAATATATAAAAATCCAATTCACAAGTCTTTGTCTTATAAATAATGTCGTTAAAACAAGATATTAAACCTGTTTTAGAGAATGTATCTTGAATTTTTTTCAATTGTTAAGTATAAACCTCACTACATTTAGCTTAAAAAGAAATGAAACACAATTAAACAAATCAAAATACACTTCAATTCAACATTCATCATTCATTTTTGTCTTGTTAAATATTATATTTTATTCGGAAAAAGCATCAGAACACAGAAATAAAATTGGTTGTGATGCAGTTGGTGGCTGATTTTCAATTCAAGATACATTTTTGGAAGGTAAATTTATTTTGTTTCAAGAATATTAATTTTGACTACTGTATATAATACTTTTTACATTTTTAAAGTATTAACTAAAAATCACAAATTCCAGTATATGATATTTGAATATGTGGATCTTAGTATTTTATACAATTTTGCTTCTTAAGTAAACTTAACTAAATTTAATTTATAATTATAATTTTTAGTAATAATAATAATAATAATAATATATTTAAATAATAATAAAGTTTTATTGATTAAAAGGGATAATTCACCCAAAAATGAAAATTTTGTCATCATTTACCCACCCTTAAGTTGTTCCAAACCTGTATGAATTTCTGTATGAATTACAAAAGAAGGTATTTTGAAGAATATGGGTAACCAAAACAGTTGATGGACCCCCATTGACTTCCATAGTATGGAGAAAAAAAAAAAAAATACAGCTTTGTAACAACTTGAGGGTGAGTAAATGGTAACAAAATTTTCATTTTTGGGTGAACTATGCCTTTAAGAACTGGATTTTTTGCAGTATATGCACTTATTTTAAGTGTTAATATGATTAATGTTAATATGACTGCCTCTGAGGAGTAACAATCAATAAATATGCATAATATTTAATAAATTATGTAATAATATTTAACAACATGTGACCTTAAAGCAGTGCAGCTGATCTTATAAACACTTTTAAATGTGATAAATCACTTTTTCTTTTTTAATTTGACTTGATTTTGACCTGGGTGAAAACTGACACTTCTCAGAAGAGAGAGAAGAGTGATGGGGTGGGGGGGTTGCATAAAGGTCACAAACCAGGAGAGGGTGGCTTGGGGTGGTACAAGAGCTTAATGATAACATGCTGCTATTTGAGCTATAAAATGTCTTTTCCACGGGGCACGTCACTCTTAAAGTCAATGTTTGGCAGCCACTTTTTTCTACTGTGACTGAGAGGTGGAGTGCGCTTTTTAAAAACTCTCCCAGGGAGCTTTATCACAGTTCAGTCGAGCTTTCTGCTGTATATTCACGCTACTGGATTTTTCCCCACTTCATTTATCTGAAAAGACTCTCCTGAAGCAACTAGGCCAACATGGCGGCGTAGCAGCGCTGCATTACATTACTGTTCATGCGTTCAGATGATGCGATTGAGGCCGCTAGCACACAGACCACGGCAAGCATTTCAGTCAAGTTAAAACATTCACTTTCCCAGCGCCATATGGTTGTAGCGGTAGAAAGCACAGTGTGCGTTCATCTCTCTGTGATATCAAGAACTCCCAGACAGATAGAAAACCCAAATAGCCACCTGGGCTCTGATTCGGTTCTGCAGATTTTAAAAAAGGTATGCAGAGCTTGCGTAAGAGGATACAGTGGATACAGGGATGGGAGAGGACACAGACGCACTTGGACTAAAGCGATACGGAAATACTGAGGCTACGTAACACTACGGTATTCTTACACTTCCACTGCAATTGCTATTCTGCAAATGTAAAATGATGAAAACATGCACCTTTTCTCTGATAGATCATTGCTTCAGTTTGTAAACTTAGCAGTGTTCTAACATCGTCAATATCGTGACCTGCAATGAACAGTTAAATGACAATAAAACCTCACTAGAGAAAAAACAAAAGAAAAAAAGAGGGTAAGATTCCAATAAAATTCAGTCAACTAAACATGATTAAAGGTTTGACATTAAAGAGATATTTCACCCAAAAATAAATTTTGTCATAATTTTTTCACCCATTTCATTCTAAACCGTATGACTTTCAGCTTTATTAACTTTAATTAACCCATTATTCACTTATATTCTTCCTTTAATTGAGAATAAACAGTTGTCTGTTTAATCACACAAGCTATTGATTTTAAGCTGTATTTTGTCTTATTCCATTGGCAAATTTTGTTACAAGCCTAAACCTCAATAAGTTTTGCTTAAAACAGGTGGAAAACCCAATGGAACAAAACAAAATACATTTTACATTTTTTACATTCATCATTCATTTATTATTTACTGATTATTTCATTTGAAAGTTTGCCAAAATATGGAAATATAAAGAGTTAAGTTGCAGTTTCATGATATATACACTACCAGCAAAAGTTTGGAAACATTACTATTTTTAATGTTCATTTATTTCATAATAAATACAGAAAGAACAATAATATTGTGAAATATTATTACAATTTAAAATTATGGTTTTCTATTTTAATATACTTTAAAATATAATTTATTTCTGTGATGCAAAGCTGAATTGTCAGCATCATTACTCCAGTCTTCAGTGTCACATGATCCTTCAGAAGTCATTCTAATATGCTGATTTATTATCAATATTTTATAACCTGTGATTCTTTTTCAGGATTCTTTGATGAATAAAAAGTTTAAAAAAAAAAAAATCTGCATTTATTTAAAATAGAAATCTTTTGTAACAATATATACTACTGTTCAAAAGTTTGGGGTCAGTAATTTTTTTCTTTCTTTTTTTTTTGAAAGAAAGTAATACTTTTGTTCAGCACGGATATGTTAAATTGATAAAAAAGTGATAGTAAAGATTTATATTGTAAGAAAATATTTATATTTTGAATAAATGCTGTTCTTTTCAACCTTTTATTCATCAATGAATCCTGAAAAAAGTATCACAGGTTCCAAAAAAATATTAAGCAACATTATGAAATAAATGCAGCCTTAATGAGAATAAGAGACTTCGTTCAAAAACATTATAAATAGTAATGTTTCCAAAGTTTTGACTGGTAGTGTACCCTGAAAACATATTAATATTATATAATATTATATACAATTTTACATCTAAATTTGTCTTTTAATTTTGACAATATATACTGTATATAATAATATTTCATTATGTGGATATTCAAATTATATACAATTTTGCTTAAGTACATTAGTTAACCTAACCTAACCCTAAATGCAAAAAATAGTGACTTGGAATATAGTTGTATGTCTCATATGAACTACTTTTACGATTTGTAATGCTGCTATTTTGGAATTATAAGTAATATAAATAAGTAGAAATCGCCTTTCCTTGTATGGAAACTAAATCTAGGACATTCTTGTGTTTCACAAAAGAAAATACAGATTTAATGATAACAAAATGTTCATTTTGGGGTGAACTATCCCTTTAAGTGCTTCCAGATGCAGTCTATCAGATCTATCGTGCAGTGGGGTGGGGCTGGGCTTATTTGGAGGAAAGCCTGCCATTAAGACTGCATCATGCCAGACAGTCTATCAAATTAAGGTAAGAGCAAGCATAAAGCCTGCTAGTGGCATGTTAACCGATTCCAGTCCATCCCATATTTTATCTTGTTTGTCTGGGATTCCTTGTGGTAAGAAAAAAACAAAATTGAGGCATGCAAAGCTGACAGGTTTGTATTCCAGAAGCGATGAATAAGCTACTGGTAGCGAGAGGGGAGAGCGAAAGGATGCGGCCCCGTCACGCGTATACACACATTTGCTTCCACTTCCAAGGCAATCATCCCCCATTGGCTCGACTGAAGAGAAGCAGGAAGAACAGGAGAAGGTTGAGAAGTCAGAGGACTAGTAGAGGAATGACTGACGGAGGCAGTTAGATTTGACTAGACAAAATATTGTGAAGACAAACATGAGAGGGAAACACTTGACTTTACATAACTGGTATGTGATGTGTGGTTAAACTGGACATGTGTTGGAAAACAGTATTATCTGTTTCTAACCATGATATGTCCATACTAATGCTAATCTCCATCGCATGTTGATGAACAAATGAAGACATAGAAGGAACAACATGAAGACAATGCAAGCTTGCCAAGACTGCGGCATTAGATCAGAGCTAAAGAATTCACCACTTGTGAGCTCAGTAAGTGACCTCCCGTTTGTCTAGCAACTGGGCATGCATGTCAGTGGCCATTGGGGTGCGCTGTGCCTTGACTTACTGTCCAGGATGTCCCCTAGGCCTTGGGCACGGAGCAGTTCCTTCAACCGTGTCACCTCGTCCTTAAGCTCCCGCACCAATTTGGCGTTGGGGTCCTCGTTGATCACGGCGTTGCACTTGATCTGCTTGGCTCTGTCCGCATATCTGTGAATGAGCAAACAAAGACAATGATCCAAACAGCCACTGATTTCACAAAAGTGTTTTTATCTAGAACAAGAAAGCCCTCTTATCACAATCAAGATCTAAGGGTGGAAGTCACACTGCTTGATGGGAAGTAGGAGTGAATTCTTACCGGAGTGTGCTGAGAGTTTCATCATAGTTAATGTCAGCAGGGCTCAGGGCGGCCACCATAGCTGTCCTCGAGTTTCCTCCTGGTTAACGAGCACAATTATGCAAACAGTTAGAAATACCAAAGGGCTTTTCACACTTGAAATATTTAACCCTGGGTCATTTTAAACCTCGAATCCTGGGTTATCATGCCTCACATAATTTACCCAGGGTTAACAATTAATCCTGGGTATTCATAAGCTGACGTTTCACATTGTGCATCCCTAAATCCTAGGTTAACGTTATTTGCATATTTTGCAGTGTCAGTGTAATTGATTGGACAAAAGCAGCAAGTGACCTGTTTACATAGCTCTAGCATTGCGCATCTTCATATTGCCGACTGACTATAAAGGTAAGAAAAAAACGGTCTAAACTGTTGACATTTTTACTCTCAAACACTGAACTGTTTTTATACAATAGGGCTTTCCACACTTGAAATAGTTAACCCTGGATCATTCTAAACTCCGGGTAAATGGAATCCTGGGTTATCTTTCACACTGCTCATAATTTACCCGGGGTTAACAATTAATCCTGGGTATTCTGACGTTTCACATTGTACATTCCAAAACGTTCTTATTTGCATATTTGTGGTGTCAGTGTCACTGATTGGATAAAGCAGCACGCAACCTGTTTACATAGATCTAGCATTGCGCATCCTCATATTGCCGACTGTACTATCGAGTTTATATTGAATGGACATTATAAAAGGTAGGAATGAAACAGTCTCTTCTTCCCTCAAATTGTCACATTTTCTGTCAGCATTTGACATTTTTCCTCTCAAAAGCTGAATTTACTGTTTATATACAATGCGCAGTGTTTCCGTGACTGTCCGAAGCAGGCAAATATGAGCACGCGATTGGTTGTTTGTTGCTAAGCGTCTAGCTGTAACATTCTAACACTGCATCCTTTCACATTTCACAAATTTGGCACTGCAATGCGGAGTTAACACCGCAAAAGCGCTGCTAACCCTGCTCCGGAGCAGGGTTTCATAACACCGGGTAAAAAGTGGTGCTAACCCCACTTCTAAATTACAAGTGTGAAACGTTCCTTTACCCGGGGTTAAAAGTGGTGTTTAGAACGACGATAACCTGGGGTTAATTGCAGTGTGAAAAGCCCTCAAGTACTGCAATTAAAAAAATAAAAAAATAAAACATAAAAAAAGATGCAATTTTAAATAATAAGTGTTTTCTTTTTCTGTTAAATTATTCAAGTTAGATTTAAAATGATTATTACATTGCATTACGTTTGATCTTGGGGAGAAACTCTATAAAGTGGGTTAAAATCTCTGCAATAAATTTAATACAACATAACAGCAAAACACCTCGAGTTGAAAGTGATTCATTTGATAGCAATTGGTCGGCATCTAATGAGAAAACTTTAGTTCTATCAGTTGAATATAAATAATATTTAAATGGAATATTTCACCCAAAAATAAAAATTCAGTGAATAAAGGACTGGGTCTGTCAAGCTCAATAAGCAAAAAAAATAAGCAAAGCAAAACATTATTTTTGTTTTAAATAATAAAACAAATCAAAACATCATTATTTTTGTTTTGTTTAAAATAATGAATTTACATTTTTTGGGGTGAATTATTCCTTTAAAGCCTAATCATATTACATGGACAGAGAATTGATGGATTATTCTGAAATATAGTCAATTCTATTTTAATAACTGGTATCCATGCATTATAGTAGAAATGCTCATTTATAACCATCATGGATCATCTGACATACCTAAATTCTCTCTTAGCAGCCATGTCAACACTGAGTCTCGGTAAGGAATGAAGTCTGTCTTCTTTTTCTTCTTGCTCTGTTTCAAAACAGCCAGTAAAACATGTTGGAATACAGCAGGTAAATACAGTTACTGCTATATTAATGAATGGGTTTAGGAAATTACTTGATGTATGAGACATCAAGACAGGAATAGGAGACACTAATAAGACAACAGGTTACATGGATAAAGGTGGATCGGTTTAGATAGAGATGGTTCAGTGGTTAGTGACCATACACGGGGAAAGATTACCTTGCTGGTACAGTTATCCTGAGAAGGGAAGCATTGCCAGGAGAGAGACACACAGCACACAGAGTTACAGTACTGAAAACAGGCAGGCAAACAGGCAGAGAGAGAGAGACAGGTATTACGAATACTACTCACCACCTCAGCCAGGGCCGAAATAACCTTTCCTAGTGTAGTTAGAGATTTGTTGATGTTTGCTCCTTCCTAGAAAGCGCAAACAGAAAAAAAAAAGAATATTTGTTTTTTAATAAACTATATTTAAATCAAACTGAATGCATTTTAGCTTAATATGAGCTTAAAACAAACAAGACCTTAAATGCACTATGACCTTTGTGTTTTATGTTCAGTCACGCATCATGCATTCCCTGAATATCTGTGGCGTGTGGAGGACAGTGCAGTCATTTTACATATGGTAGGTGGTGGTGGAGCTCTAGAGAGGCTGTAAAATTAGTCTGTACCTTCAGTCTGGTTCCTTTGGCCCCTGTTGAGTCAGCACGCTCACTTCCTGCCAGATCCACCAGGCTGATTTTGCTGACCTGAAACCAGACAGCACAGATACTTTCAGACTGATCAACACACACTAAAATAAGACACAAAGGATTTTTTTTTCATTCTGGCATACTATGTATGTGGGAGTCTATTTTTTTCCCATGGTTTTCAAAGATTTGTGTCTATTAGGAATAAAAGTATACACATATTTTTGATATAGCGACCTCCAAATGAATCAATTCGATGATTCAATCAAACTGATTCGGAAAGCATTTGTAAATCATTTGTTCCATTAGTCATTGAGCTAAACCAGGGGTGTCAAATATACGGCCCGCAGACCGAATACGGCCCACAAAGGTGTTCAATCCGGCCTGGGGAATGAATTAAACAATAATAAAAAAAATAGAGATGTATGGCACCACTTAGTTTTATTTTGGCCAATCTCTTTTCTGGACTTGTAAGCAAACTGCTTTGCAATCATTTCCCAGACTGTAATTTGTGTGGAAATATTACGAAGTCTGTAAACAGGACGTTAAAGAGAATACGGATGCAAAGAGAACATAGATGCGCCAGCAGAGGAAAATACTGTACCAGGCACAAGCTCACTGTTCATGAAATATAAGAAGAAAAATATAAATATTGAGGTTTATATAAATGTATCTCTGAAGAGAACTGACAGAAAAGTTTCGAAGGCATTTTCTTTTCCTCTTTATCTCCGTATAAAGTTTTGTTTTCAAGCGCAGCGCTGCTTAGTGTACAGCGGTAACCAAGGAAAGGCTATATCGCTGCTGTTCCATAAGCGCCACCTACTGACAGAGAGTGAGTTTGCATTTTCATTCAGTCCATCTGCAATTTTTGTTTTGTGCAGGTGTCTTATGTAGCATAATTTCACAAAATTATAGTCAGACCATGCTGTTTTTGCTGTAAATATTGAAATTATATAATCAAATTTAACAACTGCTCATGCTACAGAATCGGCAAATTTGCTTGCAAAAAAAACTGGTCTTGGCCATGAAAAATCAAAATCGGTGCATCACTAATAAAAAATATAATATAAAAGTAAATAAAAATAATACTTTTTAAAATTAAATAAAAGTAATATTAAATAAAAATGTAATAAAGTTTTTTCGCTGTAAAAACAAATGCCGTTTTCAAAGAGAAGTGTGTTTTTCTAGTTTTCTTGCAAATTAATTTGTAGTTTGTTGGGTTAATATTAAATGTAACTGTCAGCACACTAAGGTTTAAAAAAGGTAATTCGGCCCGCACATGGTTACCTTTTTTCCTATCCGACCCTCAACCTAAAATGAGTTTGACACCCCTGAGCTAAACAGTTCAATCATCCAATCATTTTGGGGTACTGTAGTAAAATCATTGGTGCATGCATGCAAAACTAATTGTGCTAAAGAATGCTTGGGTTATCTTTTCATTTTGTCGTGCTTGAGTTCGGGCCAGCGGTGCCGCTGCCAAACTGGATGAGTAATATTAGAGCGAGGGCTGAGGAGAGACCTGTGTAGTGAATCTAATGTAGTAGCTCTGTACAATAGCTATTGTGTCCGTGGACCCCATAGAGCTGTCTTTGTGTCTACAGCAAATACACAATGAGCCCCACAAACAGGATGAGTGGGACGGGTCTCTTTCTCTCAGTTTTCCTTTCTGCTTGGTTCAGGATTTGCTGACTTTGTGTTGCAGGACTAATCTGAGCTCTGTGAACTGTCATAATGGCTGTGGATGGGTGTAAAGTATCCAACCTTCTCTGTGGACAGGTCTGTCTCGCTGTCATACTTCTTCTGGGTGAAAACGATAGTGAAGACAGCGTGAGACCGGCTGCTTGTCTCGTTCATGTTGGTGGCGGCAACAGTTCTGGGGACAAAATGAGTGTACAAGTGTCACACACTAAATATACATATAAATATAAAATAAATATACATAGAAATAGAGTAAAACAAATAGTAAAGTTACCTCAGAAATGTGTATTAATGGATATTATTTAATGTTATGTATTTTGCCTCTCAATTTATTAGTAACTGACTTTTCCCATGTGAATTTAAGTATTTGAGGTGACCTTATTTTTAAGACCTGTGTAAAGGTGCATATCACATTAAAACTAGAGTAAACCCTGAACTCAAAGTCATTTTGTGGGAAAAAAAAGTGAAAGTTAATAAATAAAAGTATAAAAACTAATAAAGCATTTTTTTATTTGAACTCTGACCTCAAAATTGAAACTGGAGTCAACCCTGAACTCAAAGTAATTTTGTGGAAAAATAAATAATGATAATAAGTAAAGTGTTTAAAAAAATATATATATATTTTTTTTCATTTGAACCCTCAAAATTATTAATGTATTATAATATTTATTATTATTTAGTTATTTATTATTATTTTAAAATTATTTTGAGATCAGGGTTCAAACTTCTTTATTGTATTTTTGTTTAAATCACAATTTAATTTAGTTTTATTTTTCTCACAAAATTAATTAAAATATGAATTAAACAAAAATACATTAAATTTTGAACCCTGATCTCAAAGTAATTTTGTGAGGAAAACAAACAAAATATGCACTACACAAAAATACTATAAAAGCATTATACAAATTAAAAGCATATCTTCTATTGTCCCACCCACGTTAAAAGTACAATTGAAATATAGTAAATTAATTTGGTACTATCCGCATGCTATTATAGGCTAGGCTTTGTCCCTTTATCCACACAAGGGGTCTTCGGCCTGAAGAAGGTGGAAGTTCCCTGCTTGGGAAGTTCATATACAGCTCTGTAAGCTTATCACCAGAGTGTGAGAGAATAATCCTGGAAAGTGCTAGTAAGTGCAGGAACGAGACATTAGCACAGCTAATGTGCCGGATATGGCACAGGGAGCGATGCTCTCGAGAGAAACAGACTTTACATGTCACACTCTCCACAAATAAACCTTGGGAATCAGTATGGGAAGATTGTAGAGGACATAGAAGCATGCTACTCCTTCCCTAGAGTCACATTTTCCACATGACTGTCAGTCAGAGTATCACTGGAGGATATAACAATGATATAACAACATATACACAATTTGTCTCTCACCTGGCTTTGTTACCAGCATCCATGAGGTCAGCTATGTCTGTGTAAGAGGTGACGGCCAGTTTCGAGAGGTCTTCCACATACGGCCCAAGTAGAGGATGTTCCCTGACACGCAAGTTCCCTTTGTTCTTAGGGTTTAGCAGGTCCCTCACTCGCTCACAGTATATCTCCATATAAGCCACCTACAAGTGAACATATAACAGTTAGCTAGAATATATAACCTTAGATAAAAGAATTTATATATTTCTGTATTAATCTAGTCCGCCAAATTCCACATGTTGCCTTAAAAAAAGCCAAAAAACTTCAAAAGTCAAAAGATACACTATCATTCAAACGTTTGAGGTCAGTAAGATTGTAACAAAATCAATACTTTGTTTCAGCAAGGACAGGACGCATTAAATTGATCAAAAGTGACAGTAAAGACATTTATAATGTCAAATAAATGCTGTTTTTTTGGAATTTATATTCATCAAATAATCCTGAAATGTTTCTTGAGCACCAAATCGGTATATTAGAACGATATCTGGCGACTGATGACTGGAGTAATGGCTGCTGAACACTCAGCTTTGCATAACAGGAATAAATTACATAGTAAAATATATTCAAATAAATTTTCTATTGTTTTTACTGTATTATTTATTAAATAAATGCAGCCTTTGTGAGCATAAGAGACTTCTTTCAAAAACATTAAAAAGTCTTACTAACCCCAAAGTAGTGAAAAGTAGTGTATATTTTTGAAATTGATTTAAAAAATTCTGAAAAAAAGAAAGAAATGCATTATATATATCCACCATAACTGAATCCACAATCTTTTTTAGATCCGGACACATTCAGTTGTCTTCAGTATATCTTTGCAAACAATTATGCATCATACTAAAATTAAATGGCGTCAAAGCAAATATTCACAGCATATTTAATACCACTGCCAATTTGTTTGTAGCTGAACATGTTTAGCTCTCAGGTACTGAACTCTTGAGTGGGCTCTGATCAAACCCATCACCCTCCTCTGCTGAGCTTAATGCTTTTATGGTAACACCGCAAAAACAACATTTCAACAGATTAAGGAGAGCGTGTGAAGTGAGTCACAGGAATGGACTAAGGAGTCATGGTGTGTCTGCTGCTCACCTCCACCGAGAACGAGATCTCCTCATTGTTATTGTCATTGATTTTCTCAAAGAGTTCTTCACAGAGCTGGGAGGGGGACAAAAGAGCACATTAGGAAGGAGAGAGAGCAATCGATACAGAGCACAAATAACTGCTGGACGTGCTAGACGGAGCGCTAATGCCTTAATGTCTTCTGGCAATGTCTGCTTTGAGATCAGAAACATTTCAGTCACTGCTGGGCTCTTACGCATGTCTTTTACTCTGGATCCATTAAGGTGATACATATACTGTGATATTAGATTCATACCTGAGGAATAATGCCTTCCTGTCCTTCCTCTTGCTTGCCCATCATGGTGTAGGACTTGCCAGCTCCGGTCTGGCCATAGGCGAAAATGCAGACGTTATATCCTTCAAAAGCATGCTGCAACATCTCTTTCCCGATGTCATTGTACACAAGGCTCTGTGATGCAAAGCTGGGGTCGTCCGGCTAGCACAGAAATTAAGAAAAGGGAACAAAACACATTGAGTCTGTAACTTTATTTTGGAGGATGATTAATTACAGCTGTAAATTTGACCACATGCACATTTTATTGTCCACTGAGTCAGCTCAGCAGAAAAAGCAAAAAGTGCAGGAAAAGGACAGAAGAAGAAAAAGAGACTTACCGAGGTGTGAGACCAGTATGAGTAGTCAAAGCTGAAGGATTTGGGTGCTTCCTTTGGGTTCTTGGGGTTCAAAATAGCTGGAAAAGACAAGAAAAATCAGTATTTTTACTGGCTTCAGTTTTTCACACAAAAACAGAAGGCGTTCATACTATGGCTTTAGAGGATACACCTAGTGGTTGACCAATATGGGTCGTTTCAAAACCCAATGATGCCCTTATGACGGCTTCTCTGTGTGCATGACTCGTGTGTGTGTGTGTGTGTGTGTGTGTGTGTATGTGTGTGTTTGTGACACGGACAGGAGATTCACAGACAGTGCACCTGTACAGATTTAAGTTATTTTTTGCATCTTATCGCGCTTAAATGGTTTAATAGCAGTTGAATTAATGAAAGCGTGATCACATAATGTAACGCAAGCTAAAGAATGATGAAAAAACGGATGCTGTGTTAAATATTTTTAACGCGTTAAACTGAAAAATGCCTTAACGCGTTAATTTTGACAGCACTAATTTATTTTAATTGTTATGGCAATAATATAATTTGTAACATAAAAATTAAAATAATGTATAAATCATTAAAATAAAAATGTTAAATTGAATATTTTTGCAGAAATTTATAAATTTAATGACTGAATATAAAAATGTGTACTCAAAACAATAACAGACAACAGTTAACACAAACAAACTGTTACAGACTGCACAATAACACACCATTAAATAATTACAAAAAAGTAATAAACCTGAAATAAAATAAAATGTATGATTAAAAATTAAACATAAAAATAAAAAATTATTAAAAATAATTAGAAATTTTTTTATTTATTAGAAATATTTATATTAATAAACACAATAATAGTATATAAATAATAATAAAACAACACTGCCTGGATCTCATTAATACCTGAGAAATAATGTCCTGCACAAAATCATTATTAATGTCTCTAAACTATTATCTGATATCAAAGCCATGTATGATCAAATGAGTTTGAGTCAGCCTTCAAGTGGCCATTTAAAATTTCTAACATTTCAATTCCTCATGAGTTGAATGAGAAATAAAAGAGTCACATGTGCATAACTGCTCCACAACCACTGTAAACCACTTGTTTGGGTGCTATTTTTGTTTTCAACAATCGAGAGAGTGGAAACATTCAATCCAGTAGGGCCTGTGTAAAAAACAAAACTGATGACTCAAAAATGTCTTTGTGTGGGATCAGCAGGTTCACCTGTTGCATGTGATTACCCACAATTCTTCCCATTTCTCACAGCACAATTGAACTTTTCCTGTTTTCTTTTGACGGATATCTCACATACTGTCCATTTGCTCTCAGCAGGTTGCTACATATCCTTGCAGTCTTAATAAACAGGAATCTACAGGCTTGTCTGGTATTTAGCATGTTTAAAACATTCAGGCCGACCCTCATCTCAACAACTCCACACCGTCAGAACGCTAAGCCTGGGAGTGAGCAGCTCAAAAGTCTGCGGGACCGCAGGAATCTACTGTAGGATATTTATAGGTATCAGAAAGCCAGCTGCTGCAGTCCCCTCGACTGACACCGAGTTGGCCGGCAGGGCCCCCGAGCGTGTTCAGGCCTTGATTCGATCCAGACAAACGCATTCCACCAGCAGAGCGCAGGGTGGCGAGGTCAGTTGGCTAGGTGGGCGGAAAAAAGAAAGGATGACTGACGAATGGGATGAACACGCTGCTGTTATAGCAACAATCCAAACAACATTACAACAACCTTTCCTGCTCCCGCTGTAACAAAAGTGACGGATCAGCCCAGAAATAGAGAAATGTGGTGTTTTTTTCCTCTTCAAAGTGTGCATGGATAGAAGAGAGAATGGAAAGAGGTGCGGATTATACATCAAAAGTCAATGGTCTAATTAAGCACAAGGTTCTCTGCAGATGAGGACGTTTGAGCCCCCTGCAAAGAGTAAATCCCCCAGCAGCACCTCTGGGACACTGGCTAATCTCACAGTCTTCATCTATTATTCAATGGAAACGAGAGGGGAGGGCTGAACACTGAGCCTCTTCTTTCTGCAAGATACCAGTCAAATACTAGACTAGAAGGTATATAATGAATATTCAATATACAGCACTTTCCGTAATGATTTTGCTGGTGAGTAACTGAATTGCCGAAATCACATACTGCCAGAGTAGGTAGTACATTTGATTAAAGTTCCCCATTATGCTATTTTAAAGGTTCCTAATTTTGTTTTGGAGGTCTCTTACAATAGGTTTACATGCATCCAAGGTAATAAAAAAAAAAAAAAAAAAAAAACGTAATATAACAATATAAACTTAAAGGTGCAATATGTAAAATTTACTGTCCGCTAGAGGTCGCTGGAGGCCTATTCAAAACAAAGGCGTAGCTTGATGATGCCAAGTTTGAGCGCGGAGTCTTGGCACATGTGGTCTTCACCTCACAGCCGGTGAAAAGAATCGGGATAGGACTCGGGCAGAAATCATGTTCATGGTTGCGATTATTAACGTTACTGAAGTATGAAGCAAAGCAGGACCGAGTGTTGTGGGAGCTGAACGAGGCCGCTGGAGCGATTGCGCAACACACGCCTCACGAGAAGCAGAACTTTTATTATGCCACAGTCGCCGGCGCCGCTTCCGCTTTTCTGGTCATGAGTATGAGGTAACGCAGCTCTGTTTATCATATTAGATACATTTGAGAGTGTTGAAAATGATGTTATAGCGTTACTCTGTGCGTTCGCTCGGCGGCTGCTGTGAGACACTGTTACACACTGCAGTAAGATAGATCGATTTTAGATTATCATATTAAATGCTGGATGGCTTGTGTTGATAAATGGCATGCAATTAATTTTAAAACCGTATTTTATGATACAGAAAATTCTGTATTACTGTTACTAAAAATAAAGCTGCATCTGATTATGCTATGTTAGCTACTTCACAAAATAGTATTTTTCTCTGAGGCATGGTAAAGCATGGTACTCGCAAAAAATCAAGAAAATTAGATTTAAACAATAGGACTAAACGTGTTGAGCTATATAACAATAATTAGTTTTCTGTCTATAAATATATCAAAACAGTTGTTCCCTTGTCTATTAAAACATGTAAATATTAAAGCGTCTTTGGTGTTTCCATGGTTTCTACAAAATAAAACCGGAAACCGAGGGTAACGCGGGTATGACGCAATTGACAGGCGACTCCTCACACGTCCTGGAGCCTTGGTTAAAATTGCAATTTTCTCACGATTTACAAATAGTTGGAAACATTTGGGATATTGTAAGTACTCAAGTGAACAAAATAAATAACACTGGCCTAGTGGTTTTTGGATATTGTACTGCAAAATTCTTACATATTGCACCTTTAATAATAATAATAATAATAATAATATACATTACACGTCACCTCCTACATGGTTGTTTAAGAAATGAAAAGCTACGCACTCCATCAATTAGGGTTAGAAGAACTGTTGCCAAACATATAACATGCTAGAAACATAATCACTGCAATAATGATCCAATCATAAACTCTTAAGCATTTGCCTACTTAATTCCAAACACCGTCTTTTTTGGTGTGGTATGAATGCAATCCCAATGTACAATGTACATTTGCACTGTCATGTGACCTACGGCGTCAGTTGCATTGCTTCTCCGCTCTTCAAGATCTCCCATGGCCTCGTGGAATAGTTAAGTGCCCATCAAAGCACACTTTGAATCTCTTCCAGGTTCTTTCAGCAACTATTTTTCGTCCTTGCATGGCCAATGTGATGAGAACAGGCCTGTGTCATTCTGAAGAAAGAGAGGCTAAATAAAGAGCGATTACACTTCTGACCTAAGGCCAACTGGAAACTGGAGCATTGGACACACAGGGATTTACATTACCACAGTCTTTCTGCCCCTTTTTCCTGGAACAAAATGCACAGAGGGACTATAAATGCCTCTCCCATCAACCACTGTGTTGTTCACCCATCATATCAGAACACTGATGAGATGGGAAGATCAGCGCGGGGGCCGAAGGACAGATGGACAACCGGCAAGTCTGGCCTTGCTCACATACGCACATGCGTGGGTCACTCACACCTGTTTGTCTCATTCTAGAGCCGCTACTATGTCTTCTGACACAGACAGGTTTCATTCTGCTATAGTAAATGGGAAGAGGTTTTGCATTCAAAGCCCATATAAGCACTTCCTGTTACGTATTAATTTAAGTCCCTAAAACTTGGAAGGAAAACAAAAACACAAAGAGTTCAAATTATCTCTTGCCATTCTATCAACGTCTCCTACGTCAACACTGTTCACGCAAGCCATAGCAAAAGTTAAGGCCTGTTACCATGACGACCACCACACTGAACAGTGGGATACAGAAGTAAGAATCATCATCTGCGTTATACAATTTAATTTTGTACTTCCCCCTCACAGACGTGTGCTGTTTTCATTTTCAAGCTTGAAATATCAAACCAAATTAAGTGACAATTGTAATACCATTACACTGTTAAAAATTCGTTTGAAAATCCCTTAAATCTGGCTGAACATGTAGAAGGCTCCAAATGAAAGCATTAGGATTTGTAAATTAGACATTAAGCCAGACATTATGCCTGAAAAGATTCAATATACATGAACAGAGAAATGAGCATACAAGCAAATCATGCTATGCTTTACTGTATGCTATATACAGTATCTTACAGAAGTGAGTACACCCCTCACATATTTGTAAATATTTTATTATATCTTTTCATGTGACAACACTGAAGAAATGACACTTTGCTACAATGTAAAGTAGTGAGTGTACAGCTTGTATAACAGTGTAAATTTGCTGTCCCCTCAAAATAACTTGACACACAGCCACATGTCTAAACCGCTGGCCACAAAAGTGAGTACACCCCTCAAAAATGTCCAAATTGGGCCCAAAGTGTCAATGTTTTGTGTGGTCACCATTATTTTCCAGCACTGCCTTAACCCTCTTGGGCATGGAGTTCACCAGAGCTTCACAGGTTTCCACTGGAGTCCTCTTACACTCCTCCATGACGACATCACGGAGCTGGTGGATGTTAGAGACCTTGCGCTCCTCCACCTTCTGTTTGAGGATGCCCCACAGATGCTTAATAGGGTTTAGGTACCCTCAGCTTCTTTAGCAAGGCAGTGGTCGTCTTGGAGGTGTGTTTGGGGTCATCATGTTGGAATACTGCCCTGCGGCCCAGTCTCCGAAGGGAGAGGATCATGCTCTGCTCATTCATGGTTCCCTCAATGAACTGTAGCTCCCCAGCACTCATGCAGCCCCAGACCATGACACTCCCACCACCATGCTTGACTGTAGGCAAGACACACTTGTCTTTGTACTCCTCACCTGGTTGCCGCCACACACGCTTGACACCATCTGTACCAAATAAGTTTCTCTTGGTCTCATCAGACCACAGGACATGGTTCCAGTAATCCATGTCCTTAGTCTGCTTGTCTTCAGCAAACTGTTTGCAGGCTTTCTTGTGCATCATCTTTAGATGAGGCTTCCTTCTGGGACGACAGCCATGCAGACCAATTTGATGCAGTGTGCGGCGTATGGTCTGAGCACTGACAGGCTGACCCCCCACCCCTTCAACCTCTGCAGCAATGCTGGGAGCACTCATACGTCTATTTCCCAAACACAACCTCTGGATATGACGCTGAACACATGCACTCAACTTCTTTGGTTGACCATGACGAGGCCTGTTCTGAGTGGAACCTGTCCTGTTAAACCGCTGTATGGTCTTGGCCACCGTGCTGCAGCTCAGTTTCAGGGTCTTGGCAATCTTCTTATAGCCTACACCATCTTTATGTAGAGCAACAATTCTTTTCTTCAGATCCACAGAGAGTTCTTTGCCATGAGGTGCCATGTTGAACTTCCAGTGATCAGTATGAGAGAGTGAGAGCGATAACACCAAATTTAACACACATGTTCCCCGTTCACACCTGAGACCTTGTAACACTAATGAGTCACATGACACCGGGGAAAGAAAATGGCTAATTGGGCCCAATTTGGACATTTTCACTTAGGGGTGTACTCACTTTTGTGGCCAGCGGTTTAGACATTAATGGCTGTGTGTCGAGTTATTTTTGAAGGGACAGCAAATTTACACTGTTATACAAGCTGTACACTCACTACTTTACATTGTAGCAAAGTGTCATTTCTTCAGTGTTGTCACATGAAAAGATAGAATAAAATATTTACAAAAATGTGAGGGGTGTACTCACTTCTGTGAGATACTGTACATGGAAATGTTCTTTATGTACACAATAACTAATACTATAGTACAGGAGTTCTCAAACCCGCCTCCATTTAAGAACACTAATTGTGTGTAAAAGTGTGGATTTCCTACTTTGATAAACACATCAAACTTGTAAATCATATGTTTAGGGGTTTTTTTTTTATGTCTTTTTGGAGATGGTCCGAAATTAAAGCGAAGGCGAGATATTTAAAGTTTTACATTTTAGCCGTTTTTCCACCATCAGGCCAAACGGTTTTTAGAATGGTAAGGAACGGTTCTAGTTGTGTTTCCACTTGAGCCTGGTACGGCACGGCACGATTACAAAAGCTGTTCTCGGCCCGGAATTCTCGGAACGGTTGTCTAACCGTGCTGAATCCTGCTGGTAGAATTCGTCACTCAGGATTGGACACTTGTATGTTGCCTGGCTACCAGTTTCTCTGTAGCTGGCTGTGCTCTATTTGAGCGATGTAAACACAAATTAATAATAAAATAAAAAGAAATATCTGATCATCCTCTATAACGCGGTTGTTATTTACATCTCATATCATCAGTAAACCGCTGCCTTACCAATGCAACGACAGATGCTTTTGTATTGCATTCCAAAGAGCTGCCGAAATGGAACGGTTACGCAAAGTGAACCATTCATCCCTGACAGTGAAAAAGCGGCTTTTGCCTACCTCTTGTTGTGTTTTGTTCATAAAAAATGCTGACACTTAAATGAATTGTTTTGCCAATTCTGCACTTGTTATTAAATGCATTTTGAATGCAAAGGGCACTTCATTTTTTTAAAAAATTTGTGTTGATTTTTTATGCATATTATGCATGTTTATTAAAAACAAGTTTTGTAATAACCAATTGTTCTGGACCTTTGACATTCAAGAAAATTCAGATTTGGACCTTTGAACGTAAACTGCTAGTAGTTTACATTTCAGTACCTCAGTTCAGTTACTACTGTCAACAAAAAAAATCATATGCCATTTTATTAAGAGTAAAATGGACTAAAAAGAATGAATATGAAATGACTAAATACTGACTAAATTTAAAAAAAACATTTAAAGTCTGCAGTGAAATCAAACTTGACCTATTTAGTTTGTTAGTACACATTACTAGTCTTATAGTGAACAATTAAATTGTGCAAGTTAATCCAAAAACAAAACAGTCTGTCTCAATAGTCTTTAGTCAAAATCTGAAAATGTGCTTCCCATCTGGAATGGCATTGCTCCTCTGATGACTCGGGCAGAACATCCTTAATAGCCCTGTCCTATTTAATAGTCTGTTTCAATCTGAAATATGTCACAATACTGAAGTAAAGTCGATCACAGCTTCTGGTTCATGCGGGCTTATTTAACATGTGCATGTCTGTTTAAAACTGAAGAAAAACATGACCATTGACTAAACATTTGATTCAAAATGCATTGGCAGGTTTTTACATTTAGCCAATTTTTGATGTACAGTGTACTTGTTTTGCTTCCAAAACAAACCACAACAAAAAATAACAAGACAAAAAAAAAAAAAGCAAATTAAAAATTAAAAAATAAAATTAAATAATCAAATTAAAAATAAAATACAATAAAAAAAAATTTATTATATATAAACTGTAAGCAGCTAACAATCTTGTGTCGCCTACTGTTGAATAGGGTGTACTGTACTACTTTAAAAGTTAAAATTATTTTTTATTTATGTTCATATATATAAAATGAACAACATTCACTGGCCAAGGTTAGTCTAGCCAGACAGGCCCATCTCCTCAAAGCTGTCTGTGAATGACAGTTTGAAGCTAACATGAGAGTAATTGCTACATAGGAGGCTAAAAATGAGTGAATAACCTCTCAAAACAGCCTCTCAACTCACCCAATTATGTTCAGATAAAACACTTAACCAGACCACAAACCATCATCCAATGGAGAGCCAGACATTATGCAAATGCAAAACTAAAACGTGCTATTCACTCCTTCCAAACAATGTCCTGACCCCAATCCCCAGTCCTCTCTAGCTGAGACCAGCTTAATTTCATGTGATCATCAGAAGTGGACGTTTAACTCACTTGCACACCCAAATACAACACTGGTTCGGCAGGATATTCCAGAGAGAAACAATTATGCAAATTCTCACTTTCTGCAGCCAATTGACAAACCAACTCAGTGGTGAATGAGGTTGGCACAGCAATAACACAAAAACACACACATGTTGGTTTTCCAGCTAGGAAGCCTGGGTTCAGATGCACGAAGACTAATGGCTTTCATCACTCTGGGAAACTCAAGCAGGAGGGATTTTAAATGAGTTAGCAGACTACACCAGCTGACCTGCATGTGCACAGGAAAAGCTTAGAGGAAAGAATGAAAAACCCATCTGTCTGCTCAAAGCTATCAACTTCCAGACTGTGATGATAAACCTGGGCTTATTTCAGATAGTGTGAGATGACCTGAGAATAGTAGGCATGCCCGGCCTAATGCGGTGGAATATGTGTCTTCTGCTCTGGACCCCTTGAGACTTTGCTCTTTAGTCCACACAGGCAAATCAATATCCACCGTTAACAGCCTGCAGTGGTTTTAAAGGGCAGTATTATAAGACAAACAAAAAAAAAAAACAGGCATTAAACGTCTGAAATATCCCCTCTGGAGTACCATACGAGAACAAGCTGCAGAGAAAATAAATTTTAGCTGCCTGCAGAAAACTTTTGGTTCTGTACTATTGACTAACCATTGGATTTAAAATCCATTGCCATGCTTTTATAATTAGCCAATTTTTGTTGTACAGTGCATAACAGAAAATACCCAAGAACAACATTGAGAATGAATTCCACCAGCTAAGATGGCATCTGCGGACATGCTGCTGTATCCTAAAGAAGAAAGCTTAAAGAGGACAGAGCGTGTTCCCATCTGGAATGATCTATGAACTGCACACCCATCTGCCTGTAGAGGCAGCAGAGAGCAAAACACAGGCTCCAAATTCTTCTCACAGGTGCTGAAGATCACAAGCAACCACAAATCATCATGAAACTAGCAAATGCCAAGTGTGTAGAGCAGTCTGAACCACACAGGCTGTGCCCACAAACCCTTGAAGAGTTTGTCACTGTTCTCTTTAGATGCATTTTCACCATTATTTATTTGTGTATGCATGCAAGCACATTATTGTCGCACTTTATGTACAGTGCTGACATGAACTTGGAACATGTTTTTGGTTACTACAATTAGAAGATTAAACCAATGACTCTTTTAAAACAATAAGAGAACAGAGTATTAGTACATCAATGCAATATTATACTTAACAATGGAAAACACTAGTGCAGAGATGTGGTGGTGCACATAAAAAAAAAAAAAGTGTGACTTCCTCATAACTGCAAGTTCCTCAGAAACATCGTACGGCTGTGTGACATCATAACAATAATATCTGCCATCTATCAGACTGTGCAATCTGAGAATGGTTAATGGAAGGGCATTTCAGGACACAAACAGCATTAAGATCATCCTCTTGTTTCTGAGCAGTGTTGGGCTCAGTTACTGCTTTTGAGAAGTCTCACTGAAGCCTCGGCATGCCGTCCACGCAGTTTTCATGTCGCCTAGTGAAAGAGAATGAAAACAGGAAGGCTGAAGAACAATACTGAGCACAAGCACCGCAGACAGAGAATGCCAGGCCCTGTGCAAAACATGAGGTCATCTGTTATGATTTTGTAGAAGCCTATGGACTTATTCAGAGACCTACCACAATGAAAATGACTCTTAAAATAGTTTAGGTAGAGAAAGTATGCTGAGGGCTGGATGGTGGGACTCTATTTACTAGGGCTGTGCGATACTGACAAAAAAATGATCTCTCGATATTTTCTGGGATTTTCTCGATAACGATAATTAGACTGATATTTTGTGTTGGTACCTTGGCAGGTTTTGGGCTGCTGTGGGCAGCTGACTCTTAAAGTTTTTGATATTCTTCATATTTTGTGCTGTGGTTAGTTCACAGCAGTGACTTGAAAAAATATATTTTTCAATACGTTTAAATAGAATTTAAGCCATTTTTTAACCTAATTAAATGTATGCCTCATCTTTTGTGTCAAATTCTTACCTTTAATCAATAAATTCAATTAGAACAATAAGACACAATAGGGCTGTTATCAATCGAATGAAATCAGAATCAACAAAATTAATCTTTGCAATGCAGAGGAAACACAGGATCTGCATCTGAAGTGCCATTTAAATGCATTTACACACACTGTTTAATGCAGCTCAGAGCTGACAAATGCATTTTTACTGCAGTTACAAATGCATAAATAATGTTTTGATGTTTTAAACATAAAATGTTGAACATTGATATTGTGAATTTATACCTGTATGACAATGCTGGACCAGCGCAGTTTGGAAAATGAATGGATGATTGATTCAGCTGCGGGTGCCATCTCCTGGCGAGACGCGGAAATTCATTCAGCGCGCGACTCTCACAGTGCATTATGGGTATTCTCTAGCCGTTGAGCGTGCATCGGTCGTACACTCGTTATTGCGGTGCATTGTGGGATTGAATGAGTGCACTCAACGTCGTCCACTATGGTTTCGGACACCACTACAAATGGCTGTCCCCTCAAATAGTGCCCAATTTAAGGGTATAGGGGGCGATTTCAGGACACAGCCATTGAGTGTCAACCGATTCATTCAAATGGTTGATTCATTCAGGAACAAAGTATTTGACCGTTTTAATGAGTGAGTCATTGAATCATTAACTCAAAAGATTTGTTCATTCACCACCGCTTGCTGACAAGAATCGCAAATCAGTCCTGTGGCTTTGTTTGGAACTATTTTCGTTGGCGAAATAGAGCGAAAACAGGCAATATTGTGTCACTAAATATTAACTTCTTGTTTATTTAAATGTTGTGTAAAATCAATATCACATTTGCAATCATTGTGATATTTGGAGAAAATGTGATATTGATTAACTGTATTGAATGATATAAATATAAAAAGACATGCAGATGTACTTTTACCCCCTTATCTTGAATATTGGGTGCATTATAAATGATTTTTAATGGACTATATCACGCAGTGTATGCGTGCAACTCTATGTGTTTTTGTAAAGTGAGGGACATACTCGATAATTTCAGATCGCATATCGTTAAAACAACAATCACGATATTATCGCAGACGATACATATCGCACACCCCTACTATATACACCATGCAACAAGTCAAATTTTATATCAAATTGTATCACATTTTCCACAAAAATATTAAGCAGCACAACCGTTTTCAGCATTGATAAGAAATATTTATTGTGCATCAAATCATCATATTAGACTGATTTCTGAAGGATCATGTGACACTGAAGACTGGAGTAAGTTCAGCTTTGCCATCACAGAAATAAATAACATTTTAAAACAGACAAGTTATTTTAAATTGAAATAACATTTCACTATTTTCACTGTTTTGTATTAAATAACTGCAGCCTTGATGACTGGTGAGCATAAAATGATTATTCGTGCCTGTAAAAACTGTCAGATTTAACAGGACTGCTTTCCTCGACTCGTAATGTTTGATTTATGAGATTCCATCATGTTCGATCAATGCAGACAGGAAAGAGGCGGTTGGGTGAGGACTGAAAGAGAGCGCTGCATGACACTATTATCCCTGGATACTGGATATATATACTGGATATACGTGAGATAAGGGAGATGCAAGATTGAAATCACTAGAAAAGTAAAGCTCTGCACAGCTGCCAAGATGTCGTCCGGAGTGCCCTGTCTATTTCTGTAGCACCAGATGGCAAGTGCTGCCTCACATACTGACAGCTCTTCAGCGAAAGGAAGGAATGGGCAGATTTCTGAACTCAGACCTTCCTGACACATTACACTCTGCAAATTGTCTTGGGACACGTGCTACAGTATGTACACGAACTTAAACTTATATGTGCGTGTATGTCAGGCAAGAACATAGCAGCAATTAAAGAAGGTCATAGATTTAGGACATTTGGAAAGTTCAACGATGCTGAAAATGCAGAATTACTTGCATCCAGCAGATTGTGGATGGCGGACTACTTCTGCGATTTGCTAACTATTCTTATTTTGAATTCTTGAAGCACAGCCAAGTTCATGTCAGCACTGTACATACAGTGCGACAATAATGTGCTTGCATGCATACACAAACATACTGTACACAAGAGAAAACAGCATCAGGTTCAGAGCAGCATATTATTTGTCAGTGTTAGTGAGTGAGTGTAGGACCAAAGAGAGAGTATGACACCTCTTCAGTTTCAGTCAGGACCAGCAGACACGTTCCACTCCTTATAAAATCACCACGCCAGTGGAAACGGGAAAGTCCAGGAAGCTGAACTCATTTTACAGATCACCCGGCTAAACATAGGCTGATGAATAAAGACTGCAGAATTTGATAGTACCTCATCTTGAAAGGCTCAACAATATTGTAAAATAAAATACAATAGCTAAAAAAATAGGAAGAACAAGAGAAACAATACTACTATTAATAAAAATGAATTTAAAAGGTACACCATGTAACTTTTTTTTGGTCCAAAATGTACAAAATTTGTATAATAAATGAGTACATCATGAATCCATCTTCCAAACCATGTTTTTGTGTTATCCTGAATTACTAACAACTGCTGCGGTAGCCAGTGCCTGCATGACTTGTCATATACACAAACAGAGAGAAGTAGCTCCAACTACAATGTTTTTCCACAAGACACATGAAGTTTTGTTTATTTACCTCTAGAGCACCAAAAGTTACATAGTGTACCTTTAAATAAATTACTGTCATTGTTATTGTTATAATTATATAAATGGCATTACCTCATGTTCTTATGTTTTAACAATATTATGTAAAATGAAATAAATAAACAAATAAATAATAATAATAATAATAATGTCACTATTATTTCAAAATAAACTTATTATAATATTATTATAAATGACATTAACTTCAAATTTTTGAATGGCCCAACAACCTAGTTATATAAAGTTATTAAATAAATAAAAATTAACCTATTAATAATTTTATACAAATAAAATATATTTTGATTATAAATAAATTATTATTATCATTATTATTATTGGTACATTAATGTTATTATTATTATTATTATTATTAGTAGTAGTAGTAGTAGTAGTAGTAGTAATGAATTTAAATAAATTACTATCATTATTATTATTATTATTATTATTATTATTAAAAAAATGACATTATTTGTTGAAAACTGATCTTATGTTGCTGCTGACTTTTCATAAAAGCAATAACTAAGCTACGGAAGGACGTGCACTACAATTAATTGTTATAACCACTGACGTTGTAACTAACAAGACCCTGACTATGGTAAAATCACAGTGATGCACAGCCTCTCGATTGCTTTATTTCAGAACATGAATTCCACTAGCAGAATAATGATCAATATTTATGCCAAGAGAAAGACAAGGAGCGAAAGACAGAGAAACAGAATAACTCTGAGCCTACGTGTTTTCGTGGGCTTTGAGTGTGCTTGTCTCTTTGTGTCTACACCAACACCATGATGACTTTGGCCTAATATGAACTGAAAGATTATTAAACTCCACCACAGACCCAAGACCTACAGAACAATGAAGTGAACTTTAAAAGGGCTGTTCACCATCCTGCCCACTATGAACAGCCTCAGCATTTGGACGACAACACAACACTGTTGGTTTCTGGTCTGTGGGATTCGACAGACTGAAATGGGCGGTTTGAATCAGCACTCTACGCACCATCAGTTCTAACAGATGCTTAATCCTAGATGACTAATAATACCATTCTAACTTCAAAAGAGCAGCGGAAGTGATTAATTAAACCCATTTCTTTGTATACTCAAGGTTAGCTGAAGAGCACTGAAAGCATGCGATACCGCAATTTTTGATATGAGTTCGGATCAGGCTTCCATCTCCAGACAGAGTCCAGACCACAGGTACACCATGCCAAATGACTGGCAGCCAGGACAGACTCAGTGTTTTTCTTCTAAATTCTGCTTTTCTTTGCCATGAATAATACAGAACGAATAAAAGTAGTGGCCATGATTAGCCGTGCCTGGACTACAAAGCTCTATCTGCTGCCACTCTCACATTCAGTTCCCAGTTCACTAGGGTTTTAAGACAGAAACTAGCACTGGAGAGAGAGACTGAGAGAGATGGTAGTGAGAGATAGCAGGAAAGTGAGAGAGCAAAAGACACAAAGAAAGGTATTAGAGCAGGGATTGGCTAATTTTTTGTCAGCCGAACCCCTTTGACATAAAATATTTCCTAGAATTACCCCTTGGGATTTTCTCAATAATATTTAAAAAATTAAAAACACATTCGCATGTTCACGGTTCTCTGATGACGGTTGAGGTTAAATGGTCATTTAAACATTTTCAGAATTATTACGAAGTATTCAAAACAAAGCAGAGGGTTCCAACTATGGATGTAATTTAATACGTATAAAAAAAAAAAATTACGCACAATAAAATCACATACGAGCACGTCCTATAATGAGTCATCATTGTTTTATATTTTTTGTGCTTTGTAATTTACACTACCTTTCAAAAGCATGCGGTCGGAAAGACGTTTTAATGTTTTTGAAAAATATTTTATGCTCATCAAGACTGCATTTATTTAATCAAAAACAGTAATATTACTAAATACTAGGGCTGGGTATTGACACAATTTTCACAATTTGATTCGATTTCTATTCACATGCTTGCGATTCGATTCCGATTCCGATTCGATATCGATTATTTGTGGATGTAGTATATCAGTTACAGTACACGGCAAATTTTACTATAATACTGAAGGTTAAAATTAACTTATTTATATACAAACACTTAAATTACACTCAATTGTTTTTTTTTTTATAATAAATCAAGTTTAGAATTACATAATCATATTTCTACTCCAATTTGTTTTTTTTGTTTTTTTTTAAATATAAACATTTAAATCGTGGCTGTCATAACTGATTTATACAAACATGCATTAAATATTGAAGAACATTATAATGAATATGTAACGGTGCATCGCTATATTTATCAGAACGCTGCTTTCTAGAGTTCACTTTTCTAGCGGACTAATGAGTTTATGGTCACCAAACATGTTTTTCTGAGGTAAATGTGACGTTACGTGACATTGTTTACAAGCTGTTTTATTGACGTCTTTCCGAGGTTGAAACACTGATTGAGCTATTACACAAGTTTATTACACAAGTTTTGTTCATTCATCAACTGAAAACAGACTAGACTAATCGATTATTGGGATTTAAGAATCAATATCGGTTCGTAAAAATGAGAATCGATTAAAATCGAGAAATCAATATTGTTTACCCAGCCCTATTAAATACTCTTAAAACTGTTTTCCATTTTGATATTTTAAAATGTAATTTATTCCTGTGATGTCAAAGCTGAATTTTCAGCATCATTACTCCAGTCTTCAGTCACATCATTACTCCAGTCACATGATCCTTCAGAAATCCAGTCACATGACCCTTCAGAAATCATTCTAATATGCTGATCTGGTCTTATTATTATGTTGTGAAAAAAGTGTGAAAGTCAGAAAAAATAGCATTTATTTGAAATAGAAATCATTTGTAACAATGTGGAAAGTTTTTAACCATCACTTTTAATCAATTTAATACATCCCTGTTGCATAAAAATATTAATTTATTTATTCATTTATTTTTATTCATAAAAAAATAACAATAATTTATGTACCAAATAATGAATATCTTGATGGATAAAATTAAATCAATCCTTCAATCCTTTTCTCACTAAATATCCCATTTCATTCAGAAATGTCACATTACATAAGTAAAAGAGTAGTGAATGTAGTTTCATGTTGACGTTAAGATTCACTGGAGCACAATAAATAATAACTGCTGTTCTTCTACCTCACTGCAGACAGTCCAGGAAGTGGAATGTCATTTTACATCAATAATAGCTAGATTAATTATGAGCATGAGGTGATATAACCACTTGTCCTAAACTTCCACAAGGAGGAGGTAAAAAAACATTTTTTTTGTGGCCTAATTTCATCCTCTTGGCAGTTGCTGTCTATGCATCCATATCTTTATAGCAGAAAAAATTCCACCGTTCCAAGCTCAATCCTGTGATGCTCTCTCACACTCTCGTGCACGTGATGGAGGCTGGATCTCCCACCCACCCCCCCTGACTCATCTCATCCTCATCCATCCACACCAGCAGACCAACCCCACTATATGGGTAATTACAGACCAGACTGGCACAGCAAACAGCTGACCTCCCTGTACAAGGAAAACTGCATTTACTTACCATAGTTTCTGCTAAAATGCCATTTGATACTATAGCTGTCCCCAACCGACAGGAGGCGGTTATAATTTTACGTCATCTTGACCGAGCATTCCAATGAGCAAATATTTTCATAATAACATAAGCTGACTGGAATGAAGAAAGTGATAGCATGACTGATATTCAAAATGGTATAAGCAAGCGCTGCTTTGTTTACGGTTTGTATATCTGCAGTCCTAGTTTTGGTTTCCCTTTTTGAATGACGAAAATAGACTATTGATACCTGCAGACAGACAGATCAGATCCTTAAACTCAACCCTGCAGAACACGCGTGTTATCTGACAGTCGTCAGCAGTTCTTTTGTTGTGTTCAAACGCAGATTTTTGGCCGAGACAGAGCCGACAAGAGGCAGTCAGCTTTTGTCACCGTAACTTCTTTGACCTCGGCTTGATGTGTCCCGGGCTTTAGGGCAAAAACATCAAGGACAGAGTGAAATTCTGCAGGAAGTACAAGGACTGGACAACAGAAACTAGTGCAAAGTTATTTTCTCTGATGAAGCCCCCTTCCGACTGTTTGGGACATCCGGAAAATCTATTGTCCGGAGAAGAAAAGGTAAACGCTATCATGAGTCCTGTGGCGTGCCAACAGTAAAGCATCCTGAGACCAGCCATGTGTGGGGTTGCTTTTCATCCATCCATGAATAAAGAACGGTATCAAAACATCCTGCAAGAGCAACTTCTCCCAACATTCCAGGAGCAATTCGGTGATGATCCGTGCATTTTCCAGCATGATGGAGCACCATGTCACAAGGTAAGAGTAATAATGAAGTGGCTCAGAGATCATTACATAGAAATTTTGGATCCATGGCCAGCCAAATCCCCGGATCTTAATCGCATAGAGAACCTGTAGTTAATCCTCAAAAGAAGAAGTCCACAAATTTTGATCAACTCCAAGAAGAATGGATTGCCAACAGTCAGGATTTGGCCCAGACGCTCTTATCCAGCAAGCGAATTGCAGGTTACAAAGAAGGGTATGATTTTTTTGCATATATTTAAAGTTTTTGCCAATAAAAGCCTTTCGAATTTATTAAATGATTATTGTTTTCCAAAATACCATAGAAACATGTGAAAAATATAATCCAAAAATACTAAAGCAGCAAACTTTGCAAAGCACAAAATTTGTCACTGCCAAAACTTTTGGCCACAGCTATACACTGCAACAAGCTCAAGGAAGGGAGATGATTATAAATAATTATACTTCATTCAATGAAAAGCATTGAAAACAGATACTGTAATCTAAAATACCCAATATTTACGTGTACTATGTATTTTTATGCTTAAGAATATTGCAGCATTAGCATAGCAACATGCCTTATAAATTACAAAACAATGTACTTTAGAAATACAAAAGTTTATGAGAAACAGCAAATCTGTGACGACAATGATGTGAGTGTTTTAAATGAATATGAATGTGAGGCGACTTATATTTCATATATCCAGATGCTGCTGTGGTCTTTCAGTGTTTATGAGCCTGTTAGTTTCTACAGCTGGACAGAGAGTGCCAACTTATGCTATTAGTGAGGTTTTATTTTTGGCCTACAGTAAGTCAGAGACATTGACTGCTTCTTAGAACCCCTAATGAAGATGCATTACATCAGATCGCAGTACATCAGTGGAAAAAAAGTTGAGGGTTTTTCACACACACACACATATATATATAAACTGGTTTGAGATGTGCTATATATATATATATATAGCGCATCTCAAACCAGTTTCTTCAGATGTTCAATTGCAATTCTTTGTAACAACTGACTAGCTTTGAGAAGCAGCTAGTGTTTAAAGGTCCTTTCATACTGAGCGTTAGGGCTGGGCAATATGACCAAAATCACCATATGAGTAATTTTAAATCACGGTAACGATATATCACGATATCATTATTGCTATAATAAGATTTTTATGATATCAAAATTATGAAATTTCAATGATATGGAAAATTATCATTCATATCATATAATTTAAAAAATTAATACTAGCCTAAAAAAACCTCAAGCTTACTGAAGACAAATAAACTGTGATAAAGAAATAGCAAAGAAAACAAACTACAATAGAACAAAGACAGATGAAATGCGTAAATTAAATATACACTTATTCTTATTAAAGTTACAAAAGCAAGCAGTGAGAGATTTCTCTCTTTTTTGTTGTTTGATTAGCATTAATAATGACAGCAGGCAAATTTGGACGCTGTCCCTTTAAGACTGACTGCACCGCTCCATTAACTCGAGCCTTGTCTTTCTCAACTCTACCTTCACTTAAGACATAAATGGCTCTGTTTACTTGCAAATACGTAGTCACTTTGACACATAGGTGTGTGTATTTAACCGTTCAAGCCCAATTAGACGGCAAAAAGCACTCAGTTCAGTCCTCACGCGCTCTTTGAGCAGCGGCTTCATGTCGCGCATCTGACAGCGCTGAGAAACAGTCTCTCAGAGAGCGCGTGCATATGCTGAAATGAGTTGTCTTTCGCTGCTAATTGCACTTAAACAGTTTAAAACCACTTGTTTTTAAACTGCAATACTAAAAAACTTGTGCAAATCATAAGCTTTCGTGACCGCGCAGCATAGCAACCTCACGCAGCAGAGACGATCGTCCAAAATCTCTACCAGTTGACAAATTTCTACCGGCTAATTGTGTCTACCAGTATATCGCCCACCCCTACTTACTGTGCTTAATACACTTTAATATCGAGCATGTCTCTAATTCGCGATCGCCTTCTGAGAGAGGCAGGTTTCATGCGCGCACTTTGGCAGTGTGCCAGTCAGCACGAGTACTGCACCAAGTTCCTTTTCAGGATATATTGCGCTTATAACACTTTTAACATCAAGCACGTCCCGCTCTTTATATTCATATTCATGCATTTCTTCACTCTGAAGTGTAAATAGTGCAATATATTTACATACTATGATATAACAAAATCTCTAACGATAGACATTTTATTTCATGGTAACGATATATATCGTCATATCGCACAGCCCTACTGAGCGTGATACAATAAAGTGAAGCGAATCGCCGGCAAACGGAGCTTTCACACCGGAAGCGAAACGAACAAACCCCTTCACACCTTCACGATAGGTGGCGCTGACCGAGAATACATTTTTCCCTATGTATGTATCTGGTAGGTTTTCCCATATGGCTTTAACCTCGTCTGCTACACAACATACAACAGTATATTAAGATTAAAAAAAGTTTGGTACTACACCAGAAACACAAACTATCTATAATGCTTATGAGATCTTATGAGAATTCTTTTGACCAAATACATCATAAAATATTGCAGATGGGTAACAGGAGTATTAGAGCTACAATTAGCATTAAGCTACACATCGCAACTAATGAGATTATTACTATGTTTTTGCTCAAACCCCAATTTAAACCATCATCGAGTGCTTGTAATAACTTTCGCCTGCAACCTAAAGTGGATTTTTTTCTCGAATAATGTGCATTATTTGTAGTGTTTTATAATAAACTAAATGCTATGACTGCTTAGCATTTCTCATACTTTATTGTTATAAAAATACCCCAAACTGCATGAAAAACACACAAAAATATATCATTGTGAAACCATGCAGCACTCAGAACAAGGAAACGGAGAGCTACAGATGGTGAGTGATAAAGGAGACCAATGTAATAAGACATCGGCCAGCAACTTGACGGCTGGTAAAAGATTGAGGTGTACCATGATGGTTTGCAACAGCTGCTCTACATCTAACCTTTTTTTTTTTTTCTTTTTTTTTTTTTTGCAAGCATCGCACAGTGTGAGGTACCAAAAAAAGGAAGCTAAATGGGAAACGGCTGACAAGAAGGGCAGAAATGAGGCATTACAGAAAAAGCAGAAGTGCCAAGTAATAAGAAAGAAAACCTAAAGCCACATTCCTGGATGAAACCACATCAGATGTATAAGACAGATGTATAAAATACTTTAAATATTATTATAAAATGGTTAGTTCATGATTCTGATTGGTCAATAGCTGTGTTTTATTCACGATAAAACATGGATATGACCGCTTCACCCAACGGTTCTGTGTATCACTACACAACACCCTTAGCAAACACCCTTAGCAAACACTCTTAGCCACGTAAAACTGTTTGTTACACCATGTCTACACCAGACGCGACTTTTTGCGCATCGCGCCGCAACAACTAAAAGCTGTCTACACTGAACGCAACAAGACGACCGTTGGAAAGCACTTGGACTAGAAATAGAACGAGGAATCCGTTTACTGTTGAATGAGTTTATTACCTACATTCAGATCTGTTAAAATGTCCGATGTATTATCTTGTCCTTTTAACAGTTAGGGGGTTTTCCCGTGACTGACAGCGCTAGTCATTTGTCAGTTGCGTCTTGTTCCGTGTTCACAACAATTCAGTCTTTTCAATATAAAAGTCCTCGCTACTGACTGACACACTCATAAAGACAGTCTTTGCCGCCATCTAATGGCGTTATAATGTAACTTCTGTTGCTGTTCACGGTCAGGGACTATTTTTTCCAGTGAAAGGAAGGCTTTAGTGAAAGTTTACTTCATGAAAGTTGCATTGATACATATTTTTGGCTTTAATATTTGTATTGTGTGGTAACAGTTTTACAAAAGCAATAAGGTACTCGAGGCTAGTGCTGTATCGTGAATAAGTCACAGCTGAAGTGGTGCTCCGCTTCACGTCATGCCTAACAACACCCTTCAGCCGTGACTTATTCACGATACAACACAGCCTCTCGGACCTTATTGCTTGCATAAAATATTTTAAAACAATTTGAGTTGACTATATGTTAGCTATATATTAATAATGATAAAAGATATTTATGATGTTTTGCATGTTTTTTATGTATCCGAGTTCATTAGGAGCATTTGCATAACACACTACTGCACCAGACTGGAAATAAAGGCATAAAATGCACATTACATATGTCTATATTTTCAACATTTGCTTAAAATTCACTTATTTTGCAAGGCAATATGTGATTGTAATTTAAAGTGCATATAATAATCATGGTTATATCAAATCATAATGATTAGAAGGGTTGAGAAGGTCAGTTATGTAATAATGGCAACAGGCCTACCTTACATCATCACACAGTCCTAGACGAAAGATGATATACTTAGATGATTTACAGAACATCCACACATAAATCAAGTTCTCCAACCAAGATCTATACAACTAAGACATGCACACAAAAAAAAAAAAAATTAAAATAGCACCTAGAATGTACAAAAACCTGCATGCAAAGACACTTGTAAAAAAGCTAGCAGACATCTGAAATGTCAAAGAAGATGTATGTAAATCATCTTGGAAATTTCATTAGAATCACCAAATTTCTCCTTGCTGAGAAATCCATCTCCTAGGTTGAGTGACAGGTGTAGATATAATCTGCTGATGAGAAGTGGCATTTTGAGTTGACGCCCATACACCTGCAAGGGTCACTGGGATTAATGCAGGAGTCTGGTAACCTCAGGTACGCTCACAGGATTACAACCGTAATCAGGTCAATCGTTTCTGTCTGCACTTAAAGCCAGAGAGCAAGATGACCTTCCCAGTGTCAGAATCACATCTATGAATTCCTATCACCTCTATCAATCAATAAAAGCTCTTCCGTCTCTCAATTTCAGTGTGCAAAGCTTTTACAGACAACTCCCGTGTCTGCGCTGGCGGTCCCCAAGGGTCTGCTGTCAGGATGACTCCATCCTTCTCATTAGCAGAGCTGAAACAGTCTAAAATAAGAGGTCAGAGTAGCATTAGCTACAGGGAGACTGTTGTTATGCTGTTAATAAAGTAATCTATGTGGTTGCTAAAGCATTATGATTGGTTACTTATTGGTCAAATGATCCCATCCACAAGGCTACGTTCACACTGTCAGTTTCTGGGATTGACCACCACATTTACTCACAGGTATGAGTCTCAAAACGTCCCATTCACACAACAACTTAGAGTAGCATGTCAAATAACTGAGTGTGCAATGGGAGTCAAGTCTGTATTCTCTTACCAGTAACCAAAGCACCAGTGAATTAAGTAATATCAAAGATGGCAACGTCCATAAAAGTGCAAAAAGCTTTTGACACAACAAGATTCCAATCGAGTCGCCAGTTCATCCATCAAATCTTCATGAACCGACAGTAGTTTTTATATCCGGGTGGAGAGCGGAGATATAAATTTACTTATTTCATGTCATTATCGTCTTCTCCCACCCCCGAGCGCTCAAAATGAAAAATGTACAAAAATGCCCATTCAAGCCCATTGACTTTCATTTTATGGACAAAAAACACTGAGACATTTCTCAAAATATCATTTATGTTCCACAGAAGAAAAAAATGATACAGGTTTGGAACGAGTAAATGACAGAATTTTCATTTTTGGGTGAACTAGGCCTTTAATGGAGCTGTCTAGCATCAGAGAGGTTTTAAATTCTCCACACTCAATAATCTTCTCTGATATTTGTTCACGACGCCACTGCTGAAGATGAAAAGAGAGATGAGTTTTCATTCCCTCAACAGTTTTCCCTTCACAAAGGAAAAGGTCACAATAACATTAGATTCAGTGCATTGTGGATGAGGCAAGAGGCAAAGACTCTGCAAGATCTCACTCTCAAGAGAGATGTGAGAGAGAAAGGTTTTACAGGTTTAATCTCCATAAAACCCAATGCTTAATATCTCTTCTTTCATATAAAACACAAACAACACACATGAATGACGATATTCAACTTCCAAACACCATATTTATACTCCACTCAAACGAACACCCACATTTTCCTCTAGAAACAGACATTTTGCAACAGATGCAGTAATAATGAGAAGAATGGCAATTAATTGTTTAACTGCAAAAACACCATGATGTGTATTAAGAAAGTAAATATGTTCAAAGCAAAAAGGGAAGTCTGAAAGAGTTTATACATTTAGTCAAAGACCCTTGTCTCTTTCATATTTACTTTATTTATATCTGCTTCAATCTGAATGGAGAGAGCATCTTCATAGGAACACACCACAGTGAAAGAAAAACAAACATTCAGATTAAACATGCAGTCTAAGCAGTGGACATCACCTTGGTTACCACATCCCAGAGCAAACGAAACACTTGAGACCAAACGTTAAGGTCTTTCTGCTTTTTGCTGTGTGTATTTGTCATGAGCATCCCTAACGGCTCAGCACTGTAATAAGACAACATTCCCAGCATACCATCTGCAGTAGTGTCCTAATGAAGGGGGTGGGCCGAATGCCAACCTCACGCTCAGGTTTCAGTACGCAGTCTGCGCATGTGTGCTAGAGTGCTTTGTGACTGCAGTCTCTGAGCTCTACTTCCTGTGAAACTCTGGCTTTTTCTCAGGTGACCTTGTACGCCCTACGGACCCCTTTGTTTAACATGGGGTTAAGGCCTGCTATCGGTCAATAATGACTCTGTAAATGAAGAAAGAGTTTGGTATGACAAAAATGTCTCTCACACAGTCCAATGCATCTTCCTTCATGAGATTTGAAGCTTCATGAAGTTAAAGAGGACCTATTATGCAAAATTCACTTTTGCATGGTGTTCGGACAAAAATGAGTGTTGGCAGTGTGTGTACACAACCACCCTATAATGATAAAAATCCAACCACTCCTTTTTTTTTTAATCCCCATAAATCATAAGCAGTGTCTCAGAACAAGCCATTTCCAGATCCCTGGGAGTGTGACGTCACAAAAGCCACAGGCCCCGCCCACAAATGTTGACAGACACTGCCGTTTTAACATAGAACTGCCCTAAGCGCGTTTACAGCAAGTTTACACAGTCCGCCATTGCTGCACTGACGAGAACGTCTCCCAAGCATTTTAGGTGTTCTGTAGCTGGATGGATTAATCCACATAGCTCTCTCCATTTACTCCCTAAATCTGAGCCGCTGAAGACGAGGTGGATTCATTTTGTTTTTGAAGAAAATACTCCCTCAACTCTACCGAAATTTATGTCTGCGCAAATCATTTCACACTGGACTGCTTTGTGAACAAATGTCAATACAAAGGGACAATACAGAACATACAGTCTCCAGAGTGATACTGGATACGGCAGTGATGAAGGTGAGAGCACTTTATTCCAGTTCATCGGAGCTGATTTATGGATATAAAGTTTACCAGTTTATTAAGCACCACCCAAAAAGGCATAATGTCTTTATATATTTGTTTACTGTTAGTTGTAACAAGTGTTTGTGTACTTCTATGTATGTTGATGATAATGCAAGGGAGAGAGAGAGAGTTTATGGATAATATTTTATTGCACACTTGCACTGTGTTTTATTAAGCTCTTACAGTGATTTTCTAGAGTGAAGATGCTTCATATTTTGTGTGAAGTACAATAAACGTTATAAATCTCATCTGTAAACTCGCTTGTAGTAATACAGTGGATAAAAACAAGAAGACAATATAAGTTATAACCGTAATTGAACTAAACTATACCTGTTCTATCTCCATGCAGCATATATTCGCAGTTTCCGACATTATAGCGCATCCTGACTGAATCCTGACAGGAGAACGAGCTCTTGAAGCTCCGCCCTCTTAGGCTGAGTGCAGCAGCTCATTTGCATTTAAAGGGCACACACTGAAACGGCGCGTTTTTGCGCAACCCCAAAAAGTGGCAATTTTAACATGCTCTAAAAAATGATCTATAGGGTATTTTGAGCTAAAATTTCACATACACACTCTGGGGACATCAAAGACTTATTTTACATCTTGTAAGTGGGGGCATAATAGGTCCCCTTTAAAACAAGGGCTGGGTAAAATTATTATTTGATTTTCCAAATAATCACAATCTTATTTTGAACCATTTTAATTGAGTCTTCAAAACCCAAGAGCCAGTGTTTACAGCAGCTTGGAAACCAAATGACTCTTATGAACCAGTTCATTTTAATGAATAATAAAAAAAACAACAACATACGGAACAAATAAATGACTGGGTTTATTTACTACTCGCCGTAATTATTACTGAAATAGCCTAATCAAATCAAAATCAGAACCAAAAGCTCGTGAATGGAATTAAATCAGGAAATGTGAATGGACACCCATCTCTAGTTAAAACCAGCTTAAGTCTCAATTTACATCTTTCCTTATAATTAAAAAACATTGCTGGGTAATTTATCACTGACATGCTGTCATTGCAACTTAAAAGGTTACATAAGTCTATATATTCTTTCTTAATGCATCTTAAGAATTAGCACACCACCATTTCTGTGGTCAATCGGCTAATGTTACCTTGTTCAAAACAGCTCGATGAATCACATCTCAGTGAGCACAATGACTCACCACTTGCAAATGGACATTAGCAACCCATATGCCGCCCGAAAAAAATCTGATACAGTATGCCGAGTTACATTCACAATGCACATGGACTGATTTTTTCACATTTATTTCCTACAAATGAGTCAAAAAAACTCTTCTGACTGAAACATCAAAGGGTCCATGATTTCTTAATGTGTGGTGACACGTTCTTCTTCATTAGGCTGTAATAACGATAACACCCAAAACACTGGGGCGATAACAATCAACTAATTTCCTTTCACTGGCTCTCTCTTTCTCTACCACTAAACAAATACAAAACTGATGAACAGCCACACAGTATCTTCACACTCAGCACCTCAACACACTAAAGTCCCTCAGGCAGAAACTCTTTGAGTCCTCTCATTTTTCCAAAGGAAGGGGATTTCACACAGAGAGGCTCTTCTTTTCTTCTAGTTTCAAACAGAATATCATATCCACTTCAATTCTTCCTTTTCGGTCACTCAGGTTGCAGATTTCCAATAAAAACCTGAACGCTATCTCACTCTGAACATCTCATACCCTAAAGCCAAAAGCTAGAGCCACCTTGTCTGGAGGCATGTGACCGAATACAAGAAGCTTACAATTCAAACAGAGAGATAAGTATATACTTACTGGTGGAGTTCCCTTGCATCTGTATAATGCATTTTGATTCTTTGCTGGTCTCCCTCGAGTTGAAGGGACGCACTCTGACAGCCACTTTCACTGAGGCGCCAGACATGGTTGAAGCTGTTGTGATTCAATCCCACAAAATGATCTTCTGCGAAAAGAAACAGAATGTTGTTGTCTTTTTTTCCAGTGCCACAGCTATTAGGCTAAAGGTACAAGAACACATTTCACAGACGTTATCCAGAATTATCTCATCAGAGTAAACAAGACTTCTAAATAGATCAGATGGCACCATTACATTACTTATGCAATGATGCTAGAGGTTATGAAGATTTTCTTAAATTACTGGATGCTAAAAACAAACATAAAAGAAAAAGATGATTAAGGGTTCCCGCAGATTTTGACCATTTCCATGACTTTTTAATTAGCTTTAATTAGTTTTTTATACTCAGAATAAGCAGTATATAGCATAAATGTCAAAGACTTTAACTCTATAAAGCCTAATGTTTGATACATGAATTTCTAAGGCCTCTAAATATCAACATGATCAAAATTTGGCTGAAAAGCCTGTTGTACACAATGTTCTACATGCCTTCTGCCGTCTGATTGATAGCTCATATGCTTTTAGTAGAAGTCCTTTTAGTATAACTCGAAAAATGTCCACATTTAGGCTGTGATACACATATTTTGAATTTTATGATTTATAAAGTAAACTTAAGCATAACTTTTATATTATTAATATTTGATTATGTCCTGGCTTTTGAGGAACATTTATTTGTACTTGCAAATTATTTCGCAATCATGATTATATTGCATTATCAAATATGTTACAAAACAGAAAACAAACTGTTTTTTAGATTTTCTTTTATATTTTGTCTAAAGGTTCAAGAAACTGTTCCATTTAAAAAAAAAAAATGTTTGGTTATTATTTCATACGTCAGGCTTTATGGGGTAAAACATGAAATTAACTTTTTAAAAATTTTCAATGGCTGTGGGAATGCTTATGATAAATATGATAATAGCAGTTCTTGACGTGATAATTATTATCTATGCAATTATGACCTAATCTTAGCAAAATGACATAGAATATACATAGCTTACATAAAAATAATTCTCATCAAAGTAACTAGTAAAAATAAAAAATTGATTAAAATAGTGAAAAAATTTCAATGATGAAAAAGGACCAAGATATACACTCTCCCTTTCCTTACGTAAATTTGAACTCAAAAATCACAAAGCTGCAATATGTACGATTTTCTGTCCGCTAGAGGTCGCTAGAGGCCTATTCAAAACAAAGGCGTAGCTTGATGACGCCAAGTTTGAGCGCGGAATCTTGGGACATGTGGTCTTCACCTCACAGCCGGTGGAAAAGAATCGGGATAGGACTCGGGAAGAAATCATGTTCACAGATGCGATTATTAACGTTACTGTAGTATGAAGCAGAGCAGGACCGAGTGTTGTGGGAGCTGAACGAGGAGCTGGAGTGATTGCGCAACACACGCCTCATGAGCAGCCGAACTTTTATTATGCCACAGTCGCCGGCGCTGCTTCCGCTTTTCCGGTCATGAATATGAGATAACGCGGCTCTGTTTATCATATTAGATACATTTGAGTGTGTTGAAAATGATGTTATAACGTTACTCTGTGCGTTCGCTCGGCGGCTGCTGTGAGACACTGTTACACACTGCAGTAAAATAGATCGATATTAGAATATCATATTAAATGCTGGATGACTTGTGTTGATAAATGGCATGCAATTCATTTTAAAAAGTATTGTATGATGGAGAAAATGCTGTATTACTGTTACTAAAAATAAAGCTGCATCTGATTATGCTATGTTAGCTACTTCACAAAATAGTGTTTTTCTCTGAGGCATGGTAAAGCATGGTACTCGCAAAAAAAAACAAAAAAAAAAACAAGAAAATTATATTTAAACAATAAGACTAAACGTGTTGAGCTACATAACAATAATTAGTTTAGTCTATAAATATATCAAAACAGTTGTTCCCTTGTCTATTAAAACATGTAACATATTAAAGCGTCTTTGGTGTTTCCATGGTTTCTACAAAATAAAACCGGAAACGGAGGGTAACGCGGGTATGACGCAATCGACAGTCGACTCCTCACACGTCCCGGAGCCTTGGTTAAAATTGCAATTTTCTCACGATTTACAAATAGTTGCAAACATTTGGGATATTGTAAGTACTCAAGTGAACGAAATATATAACACTGGCCTAGTGGTTTTTGGATATTTTACTGCAAAATTCTTACATATTGCACCTTTAATACTGAATATATAAATGTTCATGGACCTGCCTGTTATGTGTCAACAACCCATTTACCATATTAAATGGCCGGTAGTCAAAGGCAATACCATAATATGCAAGTAAATATCCAGCACACACACAGATGTAGCAGATTATCAGGAATATTAGATGGTTCCTTCACGGACTCATAAACATGGCGGCCGCTCGCCTGCAGCAGCAGGGCTGGGCCTGTTCACACGCTCACTGCACAAGTAAACACATCTGACTAACTGACACCAGACCGTCATGACATATCAAAACACATGCACCGACAAATAACAACGCCAGTCCAGTTCCTGTAAAAATCAATGTATCACTTATGGGCGTGACATTTGTTATTTAGTATTTGTTTTATCGACCGACGCTGCATTACAACGAATCTGACAATGCAGCAATTATTTTTGAAGTTCAAATCTCTTGAGTGTGACTGAAAAAACAGAACAGACGCTGTTCAAGCACATGACACCAAAAAGAGGATGTTTTCATCCTTGCCCTTGTAGTCATTCATTGAATTAAAGGCATACGCCCATGAAAATCAATCTGCTGGAGAAAACACAAGTATGTCTACATCAGGGACGAATACTTAGAAAAATAATCTCTCTGTCTATCCACTATTATAGAAGCGAATGGTACTAAAACAACACAACAACATCAAAAACGTATATTGTTCAACGATGCGCCGACTTCACTGTTTAATAACGGAGACAAGATATTGATGGACTAGCAACAACATATCCGGCGTTGCCATAGCTCGTCATAACGACAGATATAAATCTGATCAAACCGTTTAATTATACTAAAAAAACACTAACTCAAGTTTTACATTTGCCTTCTTTAAGGATCGCACGTTATGATGTCCTATTTGAGAACAAATCGTTCTTTGAGTCGGATCCTTGCTGGGAACCGGTTCCCCAGCCGGTATGAACGACTGTCACGAATACAATCGATTCGAGGGGTTCTGGATTCAACAACTCACGGACCGATTTATTCAAAAAGACAATCGTTTTCTTTTTTTACGTTACCTAATCCGTGATGAGCCGAGAACCGACTAGTGAGGTGACAGTACGAGTATTTTGAGCGAAACAAGGATACGAATCACTGAATCAGTTTTGAGCCGGTACTGTTCGAAAGAACCGATTCGTGGAAATGTGCCGAACTTCCCATCATTAATTCTTTCTATGAACTCTGTGACTTTATTTTCATAACCCTCAATGGGTTTGAACATTTATTTTCATGTATAAATACATATATATAAAATAATAATAAGTGTATAATACCTCTAATAAGCAATCAGCTGCAAAAAAAGCGCAAAACATTTCAGTAAACATTCATTCGCATTCCGAAACGCGACTCGGGCAATGTATACTCAAACTCAAATGTATAAGTATTACAGTCATCTTAGAGAAAAGACGACACTTACCGTTATATATCCACACGTAGAGACGACTAGAACACCATAGAAATCCTGCACAGTGCCAGTTCTCCAATGACGTCTACAACCAGCAGCAAAGATCAAAAAAGACTGACGGTTAAGTTCTTAATAGTTCCTTTTTTGTTATATACACCCATTATAGCTGCGTTTCATTCTCCAGCGCCGCGCAAGATGCTTGCGATTCTGATATTTTTGTTAAGATGATGCTGGTGTCGTTGGACCGTTCCTCTAGCAGGCTTAGGATATGGATGAATGCCTTGATTTACTGAAATGATTACGTCAACTGCCCTGTCAACATCGTGAGTGACAAACCGCCTGGCCAATAAGAACTGAATATTGTGTGAGCAATGAGTCGTGTAGCCAATGAGAACGCTGGAAAAACTAAGGTGGGCTGGGCAGCTGTGACGCAATACTGCAGGGTCGCTTACGATCCGCTGTGGCGTGGCATCATACTACACAAAAGTGAAGGGCGCCGCCTAGCAAAAACATGGATAAAACAGGGATAGCTACACCTCAGAAATTAATTAAAAGAATCGTTTAGAATCCTAAATTGCTCCTTTTTTAATTATTATGTGATCGTACCAGCGTTCTTTCAAAATATAATTACACCCATTATGTTCTAAAATAGTCACGAGACTTGAATCCTCTCAAAACAATACATAAAGGTAATTCATTTAAGAGCGATTAATCAAAATAGAAGCTGCTTCATCATATACCACACTTAAAATGTGTGATTCAATTATATATTTTATTTTATAACGTGGCCAGGGTTCTTTCTAACCAAAACTAAAAACATAAAAACACATTTTGCCACTTGAAATACACGTTAAATTTAAAAACTTCAACTTTCAGTTAGTTTTCTTTATTTCAAGTTTTTTTTATCAGCATTTCTCGAATTGAAATTGAACTAAAACAAAAAATAACAAAATTGCTAAAACTTTAACATTTAAGGGAAAATAAAAAACTATAATAGTATCTCAATTATACTAAATTAACAGCCTGTCATAATATTTAATAACCAATGTTTTGCAAAATATGTAGATGATGAATTTAAGACGACGAATGAAAAAAAACATGCAACAGCTATCGTTGTGTGTGCATTACCATTTATTACAGTTCAAAAGAATTTTGTAGCAAAGGAAGCAAATTCCTGTACAGATAAACCCTTTTAAGTCACTGGAAAAACTCTTAATTTATGCTGAAATCCAACAACCGGGGTTAACATTAATAACAAGAGATGATGACCCTTTATGATCCAAAACAAATGTTGGTGAACAGAACAAAAAACATGACATACTGGCATTTTTATGATGATCATGCTACAACACAGCTTCACATTCTCTTACTTGATCCTGGGTTTGAGCTCTGATCAGCTTTTAGTCATATTGTTGTACACATGAGATTTCTGTGCAAACCAACACATTTCTAATACAGTTATTCACCATCTGATGCTCCACTGGTATGTTTCCATCAATTTACACCAACATCTATTGTATTTTCTACAAGACAGTCTAGAGCGTGTTAATTTAAAATTAAAATACGCTGTACTTTTCCAACCATATAAAATAAACGGCAGGTTCGGTACTGAACTGTAAACTGTATGTCTACAGCCAATGTTTATTGAGTGTAAAAATGGAAATACTGGTGTTACTTGACAACATTCTTCCAAATAACTCACAAACATGAAACCTTAATGTTTATTGTCAGAATCATTAAAATGCATCTGTGAAGTCAATGAAAACAAAATAAGAATTTCTTTATATATCCAGTTTTGTTAATTTTGGAGTGTGAGACTGTGCCCTTTCAGCTTGGTATGTATGCAGACATACAAAATCAAAATCAAAATGTTTCAAAAGTCTAAACTTTATTATGTTTCAATTTATAACCATGAGCCTTTCAGACATGGCTCGACAGAGAGGATAAAGGGAGGCAAAAACAATTTGGGTACTGTCATCTTTTTTTCCTCTTTCTCTTCAGTTTACTTCCAGCGTGATAAAAACATTTATACTGAGGGGCAAGCTTGGCTCACTGAGAAAACTCAAAAGCGACCAGTCTGCTTCTCTCTCATCCAGGCCTGGATACGCTCCTTCAGCTCTGGGACTGTGGAGAGGGAAAAAAAAAAAAAATATACAGAGTCAGCATTATACAGTCTAATAATTTAAAAAAAAGACAAGCCAGAGAGTGCATTTGGCAGCAGGACTGAAAGAGGCAATCTTTGAAAAGCTGTGTGCGGTTGGTACCTGGTTCCAGCATGCTCTCTGTGAGAGGCTGTCTGTTGAAGGGGTCGGTGGGAGAGTTCAGGAGGTGTCGCAGAATGATGGATCGGTCCATGATGTTGCCAGATGGAAGTTGCACGGGATCAGTCATAAGAGTGTCCATCAGCGGATCTGTTCAGGTAGGACCTCACTGTTATTTAACAACTCCAATCGACTAGTAAATTTGTTGCTACACTACCGTTCAAACGTTTGGGGTCTGTAAGATTATTTTTTTGGAAGAAATTAGTAGTTTTACTCAGCAAGGATTCATTGCAATTGATCTAGAGTGACAGTAAAGACATTTTTAATGTCACAAAAGATTTCTATTTTACATAAATGCTGTTCTTTTGAGCTTTCAAAGAAAGCTAAAAAATAATCATGGTTTACACAAAAATAATAAGCAGCACAAACGTTTTTAACGCTGATAATAAAAAGAAACGTTTCAAATCATATCAGTATATAAGAATGGTTTCTGAAGAATCATGTGACACTGTAGACTGGAGTAATGATGCTGAAAATTCAGCTTTGCCATCAAAGGAATAAATTACATTTTAAAACATTAAAATAGTTATCATAATATTACTGTATTTCGATCAAATAAATGGTGAGCATAAGAGACTTCTTTCAAAAACATTTACAACTGACCCCAAACTTTTGATTTTGAACATAAAACGTAGCTAAAGACTTGATGACCCTCACCTTTAAACTCATCCGGGGCGTCGCTGTAATCCATCTCAGACTGTGAATTGCGAGCTACTATCTCCTCCACCTTCTCCAACAGAAGTTTGAATTTCTCAATAGCAATGGTGGATTTGATGCCCGCCTTTCTCATTTTGGAAATGACCTCCTCAAAGAGCTCCCTGCTGTATGACCGCTGAAAATGAGCAAAAAAATAAATAAATAAATTGTGTTGTCCACTATTTGTCTTGCAATACAGTTAAAAGACCTTGGTGAGCAAATACAGACCTGGTCATCTGCAATGGCTTTAGCAAATCGGGCACAGTCCAGCTGCAGGTAGATATCAGTGAGCTGATCCAGGAGCTTCTTTGGCTCAAAACCGTATTTTTCTGGGTTTTCCACCTTCAAGTCTCGACATTTGGGCCCACATAGCTGCTGCAGGTTATAATTCAACATGGCAGCCAGACGAGGACCCAGTTCCTGTTCAATACAACATAATACACATCAGTCATCCCAACAAGAAATGTAATTATTTTTGTGCATTGTAAATAAAACCTATGAAATGCAGTATTTATTTCTTAGTGTCATTAGAAGTGCCCTTTCTCACAGCTCCTGAATAAACTCAATGTTCTGACCCTGGCAGTAGCTCAATTTTCCCTGAAGACTATAAATACCTGCAGAGAGCAGGAGATTCGTTTACAGGCAAGCAGCAGATTACAATCCTCCTGCTTTTTCCTAATAACCAAACCTAAATTGATTTTGTTACGCTCTACTTTACCACTTTTTAGGAGCTTCCTAATGCAAATCCGTTTGTTGTCTGCTAAGACGTTCCTCAAGGCATGTTTCTACAAATGTTCTACTTAGATGTGTTTATTAAACTGCTTCTACTCATTTAATAAGCTGTTTCTTCCATTCAAAAGTTTGGGGTCAGTAAGATTTTTCTTTTCTTTTTCTAAAAGAAATCGGTCACATTTTAGATTAGGGTCCAATTCTCACTATTAACTATTAACTATGACTTTTGCCTCAATAAACTCCTAATTACTGCTTATTAATAGTTAGTAAGGTAGTTGTTAAGTTTAGGTATTGGGTAGGATTATTGGATGTAGAATATGGTCGTGTAGAATAAAGCATTAATATGTGCTTTATAAGTACTAATAAACAGCCAATATCCTAGTAATATGCTGCTAATAAGCAACTTATTAATTGTGAGAATTGGACCCTAAACTAAAGTGTTACCAATAAATTAATACTTTTATTCAGCACGGACACATTAAATTGATCAAAAGTTACATTAAAGACATTTAAAATGTTACAAAGATTTCAGATTTCAAATAATTGCTGTTCTTTTGTACTTTCTATAAATCAAAAATGTATCAAAGTTTCCACAAAAATATAAAGCAGCACAACTGTTTTCCACATTGATGATAAGAAATCTTGGTAACACTTTACAATAAGGTCTCATTTGTTAACATTAGTTCATGTATTAACTAACAATGAGCAATACATTTGTTACAGTATTTATTAATCTTTGTTAATGTTAATAAAAATCTAGCTGTTCATTGTTTGTTCATGTTAGTTCACAGGGTATCAACTAATGTTAACAAATACAATTTGATAGTAAATTAACTAAGATTAATAAACGCTGTAGACGTATTGTTCATTCTTAGTTTATGCTCACTAATGAAGTTAACTAATGAAACCTTATTGTAAAGCGTTACCGAAATCTTTATTGAGCACCGAATGGGCATATTAGAATGATTTCTGAAGGATCATGTGACACTGAAGACTGGAGTAATGATGCTGAAAATTCAGCTTTGACATTACAGAAATAAACTGCATTCTAAAATTTAACAAAATAAAAAAAGTTATTTTAAATACTAATAATATTATACTATTAAATCACATATTATATTATGTATATTTATTTGCTTAATATTATTAATCAAATAAATATACAAATTGATCAAAAAAATAAATAAAAAAATCTTACCAACCACAAACTTTTGAAAGTTAGTGTATACGCCATAACAATGTCACAGAGTATGTTTTTACATCACACAGGATTGTTACATGTTTCTTTACTTACAGGCCTGAGGAAGGGCTTCTGGACCTGTTTGGTGAGGATATGGAACATATCCACTGTCTCTGTGGCTAAAGCCAGGTAGGATCGTGATACTCTCTCATCCTGAGTCAGCTGGGACTGACGGCTCTGCTGCTGCTCCTGAGGATCAGAACAGTTTACATTTAATTAGATCTGATTGGAACTGGGAACAAAATATGTTAATGAAAATAGAAACACTTCAGCACATCCATCCACTTTAAAACTCACTCCCCACCCTTTTAGCCTTAAAGCTAATGCTTTTTTCCACAACACAATATTGCATTATATCCATTACACATAATCATACCTGCAAACTCCAAAGTGGTGAAAAAGGTGACATGTTTACAAAGTAAACAGTAGTAGGGAGGTCTGGGGGCATCTCCTCCCCCTTTGATTTCGATTTGATTACCTTCAATTCAGTAATGATTCATTTGGGGCCTATCAGGTACAGTACATGGCAAATTTCCTCAAAGAAAAAATCTCTCAAATAATGCTGTAAACTATACAGGGAACCACAGCTACATCATTATAATATTAAAAGTTAAAATTAATCGAATTATAAAATTGATTTTGTGTAAATTACACAAAGAAGTTTTTATAATAACGTTATAATAAATTTTTAATGACATAATTGTGTTTCTACTCATTTTTAATACTGTTTCTACTCGTTTTTAATATCGGCCTAAACATTTAAATGGTGGCCGTCATAAAATGGTTTTATTCATTCAGTATTGAAGCACATGTTAAGTACATGAATATGCAATGTCCTATAGTCACAGTGGATATCTCAAAATGCTCCTCTCTAAGTTCATTTTTGTAGCTGACAAACAAGTTTTTTGACATTGAACGGCTTTTCTGAGGTAAATGTTATGGTACATGTGACATTTGCAGGTATGATAATGCATTCAAAAGGGTGAGTAACTGAATTATTGGTCAAGTTGTGATATGTGCTGACCCTGGGCAGCTGGTCCCATTGCTCTTTATTCTTCATCTCCTCCTGGATCTCATGGATGCGTTTCAAAGACTCCAAACTCTCGTCCAGCAGAAAAGTTGTATCGTTAATTAGCATGTTGATGTAGCGCACAAACTGTTTACCGGAGCTGCAGAATGAATGGGAGAGAGGGAAAATGTATGAATAAAACACATGCATATAAAAATATAAATATTAGTTAAAATAAATAAATTGAATTGAATAATTAATAAAATAAAACAATTTAGATAGATAGATGTTTATTTATATAGCACATTTCATACACAGTGGTAAATATATATAAAATATATGCGTGTGTGTGTGTGTATACTTTGTACTTCAGTGGCTGTCATTGATACTTATTTTACACAATATGAACTGATTTTTAAATTACATTTTTTTCCGCATTATCAAATTTCAGTCACTTAGGGTGTGTTCACACTTGTAGTTCGGTTAGCTTGGTGTGTTTGGTCCGGACCAAAAATAAATAAAACCTGTGACATCATGTCCCATTTTTGGTTCGTTTACATGTCTTTGGTTCCTATTTCATTCAGCTTGTTTGGAAGCTTGTTTGGTGCACACCAGGGTTCGGATGCCAGCGTTCACACTTATTCAAAGCAATAGCATCAGGTTTCATTTTAATCGAACCAAACATGCAAAGTGTGAACACACCCTTAATCAGCCTGGATGACATATCAGTTTATCACCATTTCAAATTTCACTCAAAACTAAAGAGTGAACTCACTTGAACTCCTCCAGGAAGGTGCCTTGGTGGTTAATGTTTTGCCACAGGCTTTTGAATATGGTGCTGATGTGATAACGAATGGTGAACTTGTCATAGAACTCGCTTGTGGCTCCAGTGTGCTCCACATCTGGGGAGAAACAATCAATTAGCATAAATAAAATCAAAGTGCTCAGAATAAAGTTGAAAATGAATTTTAGACACCCTTTCACCTGTGTAGAACTTCATGAGGGCGGGCACAAGCTGATTGACAGACAGTGGGTGGCTCTCCATCATCTCAAAGAAACGCTGAGTGCGCGGCTGCACCGCTGGGTTGGTAACGAAGAGCACCTCCACCAGCTTGGCAATCAAGTATGGGTTCTTTATGTAATTCTGACTGCAAAGGAAGACTACCAGGAAGGTCACAATGTCTTCAGTGCATGGCTCATAGAGAACCTGGGGAAAGTACCTGAGAAACAAAGTTAATTAAAGTTAAATTTCACTAAAACAATAAATGTTACTAAATTTGGGATTTTAATACTATGATGTGCACTCTCATAGACTTACTGCACAATAAAAAGCAAGAACTCAGCCACATCTTCAATGTAAAACTCAGGCAGTGCTGCAAAGTTTTTGGGAATTTCTGGATTCAGAGGCAGGGTTACACTGTAAGGTGATAAAAGACCAAAAAAAAATAAAAAATTTAATCAGAACAGAACAACATCTCGACTACAACTTTGCTGAAAGAATGTAAGCGGTATCTGAAGAGATGTTAAGTGAACTGACTGTGGGAAGGCAGGCTCCACCATACGCAAGATGAGCTGGATGACCATACTGAAGAACTGAAGACATCTGCGCAGCAGGTTCTCGTCCAGCAGCCCTGCGTCTGCGCAGGCTTTAGAGCGCACGAGTTTCTGTCAACACAGACAATGAGACAACTGATTCAAATATTTGCACTCCAAGCTATTTAACTAAAATTTGCTAAATGGAAATGTTTGAATTCTGAGAATATAACAGTAAATGTAATTAAAAAATGTAACCAAAAAGCAAAAGTTTGAGGTTTTGAAGACTTTTTAATGTTTTTGAAGGATCTTATGCTCACGAAGGCTGCAGTTATTTGACCAAAATGCAGTAAAAACAGTAATATTGTTAAATATGATAAATTAAGATAACTGTTGTCTATTTTAAAATGTAATTTATTCATGTAAAGGCAAAACTGAATTTTCATCAGTCATTACTTCAGTGTTCAATGTCACATAATCCTTCAGAAATTATTCTTATATGCTGATTTGGTGCTCAAGAAACATTTATTATTATCAATGTTAAAAACAGTTGTGCTGCTTAATATTTTTGTGGAAACCGTGATACATTTTTTCCAGTATTCTTTGATAAATATAGAAAGTACAAAAGGATGGCATTTACTTTTGTAACCATAGAAATGTCTTTATAATTAACTTTTAATGCGACCTCGCTGTAGTAAAGTATTAATTTCTTTGAAAAAAAAAAATTCTTACTGACCCAAAACCTTTCAACAGAGTAGGCAAATGTTTACCTTAATGTGGCTAATAGAGGCTCTCTGTGCACAGGACAAAGATCTTACTAATAAGCAGTAATGGAATTGTCAATCATTTTCATTATCAATCATTATCAGTTTAATCAATCAGCTGTTGTTGCCCTCATTAATACATATCTGCAGAAATAGCTTTTTTAAGCATAGTAAAGTTGACATGGCATATCACGTATTGTAATTAGAGGGGGAAAAAAAATTATATATATTTATATATATATTTTCTGCACCAATGAATTTCCATGACTTTATGCTCCCAAGCATGTTAAAAAACTATTTTATAAATATGTTATTGTTTTGTTAATAAGACAACAGCACACACCTTCAGTTGTGTTTTACATCTCTTCAGCATCTCCCGATGACGATTAGCCAACGGGGATTCCTTCCACTGGTTCTCACTGTTCTTTAGCTCCTCCACAGTTCTGTAAGACACACACACATATTCAGCCTTGTGTAAATTACCTTGTCTGACAGCTTAAATAAAAAAATAAAAAAAACCTCCACAGAGAATATAATTGGCCCATCCAAGTGTTATACCGGCTGCCGACAGCAGGGGTCACCGTGGTTCTGATCTGTGAGGCATCATAAGGCCAATACACAATGTGAGCAGCCTACTTCAGAGCTTTATATCTAAAATGTGAAGGACTTGAAACACTGCCACTGATGCAGCACTAACACAGGAGCTGATATTTCAGGCATTATGGGCAAAAGATGACTTTAGAGCTGCTCTACAATAGGACTGCAGGAAAATACCTTCTGTAAGAGGCACTGGGACAGGACAGGATTAGCCCGTCTCATCAGAAAGAGATTAAGGGCTTTTTCACAAAGCATGACAACAAAGAGCGTCACATACATGATAGGGTATCTGACATAAGCAATGAGGGATGCAAGATGTTCCACTTTGAGAATCACCTTAACTAGTCAATCTTTTAGATTAAAATAAAACATAAGTAATATGACCTTTAACAAAGACTTGGTTTTATTTAAAGGGTTAGTTCACCCAAAAATGAAAATAATGTCATTTATTACTCACCCTCATGCCGTTCCACACCCGTAAGACCTTCGTTAATCTTCGGAACACAAATTAAGATATTTTTGTTGAAATCCGATGGCTCAGTGAGGCCTGCATTCACAGCAATGACATTTCCTCTCTCAAGATCCATTAATGTACTAAAAACATATTTAAATCAGTTCATGTGAGTACAGTGGTTCAATATTAATATTATAAAGCGACGAGAATATTTTTGGTGTGCCAAAAAAACAAAATAACGACTTATATAGTGATGGCTGATTTCAAAACACTGCTTAGTGAAGCTTCGGAGCGTTATGAATCTTTTGTGTCGAATCAGTAGTTCTGAGCGCCAAAGTCACGTGATTTCAGCAGTTTGGCGGTTTTACACGCGATCTGAATCATGATTCGACACAAAAGATTCATAACGCTCTGAAGCTTCATGAAGCAGTGTTTTGAAATCGGCCATCACTATATAAGTCGTTATTTTGTTTTTTGGCGCACCAAAAATATTCTCGTCGCTTTATAATATTAATATTGAACCACTGTACTCACATGAGCTGATTTAAATATGTTTTTAGTACATTAATGGATCTTTAGAGAGGAAATGTCATTGCTGGCTATGCAGGCCTCACTGAGCCATCGGATTTCAACAAAAATATCTTAATTTGTGTTCTGAAGATGAACGAAGGTCTTACGGGTGTGGAATGACATGAGGGTGAGTAATAAATGATATTATTTTCATTTTTGGGTGAACTAACCCTTTAAGGGGTCTACTAGAATAGGTTTTCATGCTTCAGTGTTCGAAAAAAAACAAAGTTTTTAACATATTTTATATTGTTCCAGCACCTCTTCTCATTTTGTCAGTAAAGCTCTGTTTAGTTGCTGTCTCTTTGAAGCCCCTCCTACCAAAAAGCACAGTGAGCTCTGATTGGTCAGTCGAACCAGTGTGTTGGGATTGGTCAACCGCTTCGAGTGTGTTTTTCAGAAATGTTACAATAACCACGACTTGCAACACACTACTAGCACAACTCAACCAGGCCTTGCCCCATTTTTTGCGCATGCCTTGGGCGGAAATTATTTAAATTGTGATGTGTATGTTCCTGTAAGAAAACTCAAGACTACAATGGAGGCATTTCAGGGAGTTCAGAAACTGATTGATTACTGATATAGAGAACAACTCTTTGTGCTTTGTAACTTTGCAGACCTTTTTCATGCTGAAACAGCAACATTACAAACAAAGTTTAAAATGTAAAAAAGCATAATAGGTCTGCTTTAATAACTTCTGTTTCACTAATATGACCAAAGTGATGCAATTAAATACAGACTTGTGGTCTCTTGGCCGTGAAGTTTACAAGGCCAAGGCCCATTCATCATTTTACATTTAAGAGCTTCACAAACATCCTTTTTGCAGCTGTGATGTCCCCTTCACATACCCTTTTGCACTAGTGCGTACGTCACAGTGGACTATTACCCTAAATGATTTTGGTTACAAATAGTTTGTTTTTAGGACTGAATCTGTGCAAAGCACCTGTTCAGATCCCTGATGGCCCTCAGTCTCCGTATGTAGCGCCGACAGCACGGGAGGATGGACAAATGATGTGCGTGTAGCGTTAAGAAGAAGCACTCTGTAGGGAACTTTGGCTCTGAGAACTTGGTCGGGTCTTCATCTGTGGAGGAATTGGAGGAACGGTAAATGAGTTGTCTGAAGTCAAACTGAGCGTTTAAAGCGATTTGTCTAGCCCACACTCACGCAGCTCAGCGAGCCAGCTCTTCAGGTCCTCCATCGTGGCATTGAGCCGGGTCTCTTCTCGGCTGAGATTCAGCCGACACTTGGGGTGGAAGATGTAGAGAGAATCAACCGTATCCAGCTTGATCTTCATACTGAGTTGCTGCAGCACCCACAGGAAGTTCATCATGAAGCCGTCTGTGGACACCAGCTTATCATCGGTCTAAAGAAAGAAAGCGAAAGAAAATAATCACATAATGTGGTATTAGTGTGGTAAAGATAAATGTGTTGTTCTGAAAGAAACACTTAAGCAGACATACCTGCATCTGAGCCTTTTTCACATTACGATTCACCAGAGCTGCCATGTAGCTCAAAGCTGCTTCCCTTGTCTCTCCATTCAATAAGATGTTGTGCAGGATTTTAAACAGATCTCCCTAGAAAACCAACATCAATGCACACAGAATTACAAAATATATTTTTTTTTTCTTCCCTTTCAAAGATGTCACTAAATCTCATTTCGGCAGCACATTTGAACATTTCATCTGGATGCCAACATTTAAGACATGTATTACATCAGAAGTTTAAGTTAAAATATCTATTAGTGATAATAGTGGTCGGTGAATTTATGTTGAATGTTCAAATGTTTTATGTAAATGTAATATTATTATTATTATTATTTGGAGGGAATCATTATTGAACAATTTAATATTACAAAATAACTCCATGAATTAGATATGTGAATAACACCACTGAATCATTTTTTATAGATTATTTGATTTAGTATTTTATCCTCATCAATATTTATAATAGGGCTGCCCTCGACTAAAGATTTTTCTGGTCGACTAGCAGTCGTTCATTTGAAGTGATTAGTCGACTAATTGCACGTTTATTAATAAACCATATAAATCATAATAAAGAGCCTTTAATGCCTACATACCCTAATCAGCATTGAAGCGCGCACATAAAGCTTGCCACAGCGCACCGGCAGAAGTAATGATCATGAATTCGTTAGGGGAAAACACCAAGGAGACTGCTTTAACATTTTAATAATTAATTGATAAACTACTGTTTTCTATATTTTTGGTTGCAGTGATGAAGTTGACGATGCTGACTCGTCATCTCCGCAGTAGCGGTTTCATACGGATTACAAAACCTGACAATATTTGTTTTCCATTTGAATTGGTTCATTTAAAAAGTAGACATTTCAGTTTCTATAGATATATTTTTTTATGTCTATGAGGCAAGTTTACATGGAGTTTCGGTTCTTTTTTTTCTTTTTTTGGCATGCTCAAGTTCACAAAGAGAGAAGGCAGAAATCGCACCGTTTGCTTTCATTATTTTACAAAAGCACAATGTCTTGTTATCATGAGTGCACACAAATAAAAGTAGACTCTTCACAGATTCAAAAGATGTATTACTCTTATCTGTATGAACAAAAATGAGCATTTGAATGTCCTGCCCGATGTACTATTATTACCACAAAGACCAGCTGTTAAAGGATTAGTTCACTTTCATATAAAATTTTCCTGATAATTTTCTCACCCCCATGTCATCCAAGATGTTCATGTCTTTCTTTCTTCAGTCAAAAAGAAATTAAGGTTTTTGATGAAAAAATGACCGATCGTTTCACTAGATAAGACCCTTATTCCTCGTCTGGTATCGTTTAAAGCCCTTTGAAGCTGTACTGAAACTGTAATTTTGACCTTCAACTGTTTGGAGGCCACTGAAGTCCATTATAAGGAGAAAAATCCTGGAATGTTTTCATCAAAAACCTTAATTTCTTTTCGACTGAAGAAAGAAAGACATGAACATCTTGGATGACATAGGGGTGAGTAAATTATCAGGAAAATTTTATATGAAAGTGAACTAATCCTTTAACGATCTGTCCGTAACAGACTGCGTGACTTCGCCACTTCCTGTGGAAATTTTTTTCTCTGCGACTAATAACATTTTAGTCGACTAAACCTCTTCTCGTCGACTAACGGTTAGTCAACTATTAGTCGACTTTCAACTTATGTAGTCAAATTATGTTTGTTTTATACTTTTTTCATTCCTGTTCTGAATAACTGTTATGGAAAGATGGGAACTAAAATACATGTATATAGTGTTTATTATGTTTGTTAATTTTTTTCTTTTATTTATCGGTATTTTACATTATTTCCTGAATGAAACTTATACACCAATGCGACTTACCCTGGGGTGGGGGGATGGGGGATCTCTCAATGCAATTTTGACCTTTTTGTGACTTACAGTCAGCAACTTATTTTCCGGAGTATATATATAATATTTCAATTTTAGTATTCAAAATGAATTCTGAATATTTTATTATAAATTCTGTGAAAAGTTTACTTGGAGCAGGCTTCTTGGGATATGTTACCCCATGCTAAATACTTATCTAACAGTTAAAAATTAACAATACATGCACATTCACATGAAATTATACTTTTTATAATCATATAAGAAAGGCAAAAACTGAAGCCTCCACTTGCACCTCTGCTCTATAAAAAGAATATTCCCCCAATATTGGAGCAGCTCATTAAAAATCTATGAGTATGTGATATGATGGTCACTCACCCTGGCAGACTCCAGATAATGCTGCAGTGACTGGCTGACCACACGGGTGTTCTCCATAGTGATGGCAGGGCCAGAGAAGTACTTGTCTCCCACTTTAGTCTACAGACCAGCATAACAGACATAAAAATAAACAACTTTCCTGCTGTTATTATTCATCGATGCTGCACTCTGTATTAGTCTTATTTGTTTTAGGTAAAATGACTTACGTCATCCTCAGCAAACACAGAAAGACTGAAGAATGCTCCGAGGAAGGAGAGTCTTTGAATTTCTCTTCCTGTCCCAGGACTGAGAGGGTCAGGACACCACAATGGCAGAGAGGTGATCTAAAAATACACATAGACAGACAGTATTAACAGCGAACTGCATAACCTGACTGGCTTGAATTCGTAAGCTTTTACAAAACCTACCAAATTGCATACAGGGTGAGTCTTCCCGAACTTGATTTCACAGAGCTCAGCCAAAGCCTGTAAAACAACATAATATAAGTCATAGACAAGAAACATGAGTCTAAAGTCTTTCACAGATTCAGCAGAGCAGTTTACTGTGTGGAAAACATGTCTGGAAGATCAGAGATATCTAACAGTGTTAATATATAAATCAAGGAAGCTTGTTTGCTCCTCACATGCCTGATAATGGTCTTATTATGCTTTTAAAAAAACAAGTGGTCTCTTACCATCAGAGGAAACTTGAAGTTGTCACTGTCAAAAGAACATTCTTTTACAGCTAAAGCAAGCCCTTGAAGAATGGGAACAAAGATCTGAAAGAACAACAACATTAATCAAACCAGAACGAAAGTTCCACACCTTTTCTTTGAGCTAAATTGACTTCCTAGCCAAGACTTTCAACCAGCTGACAGCAAGGTAATTTTTTTAGTCGATGCATGAAGTCAGTTCTCCTCAATTTCAGATGCCCTTGCAGAGCAAATACAGGTTTGGTTCATCATTTTAAAGCAGAAAGAATGAATTTTGAAAAGTATACACTACTGTTCAAAATGTTGGTAAGATTTTTTTAATGTTTTTGAAAGAAGTCTCTTATGTTTACCAAGGCTACATTAGTTTGACCAAAAATACACTACTATTTATACTACCGGTCAAAAGTTTGGAAACATTACTATTCTTAATGTTTTGGAACGAAGTCTCTTATGCTCATTAATGCTGCATTTATTTCATAATAAATACAGAAAAAACAATAATATTGTGAAATATTATTACAATATAATTTATTTCTGTGATCAAAGCTGAATTTTCAGCATCATTACTCCAATCCTCAGTGTCACATGATCCTTCAGAAATCATTCTAATATGCTGATTTATTATCAATGTTGGAAACAGTTGTGTTGCTTAATATTATTTTATAACCTGTGATACTTTTTCAGGATTCATTGATGAATAAAAGGTTAAAAAGAACAGCATTTATTCAAAATATAAATCTTTACTATCACTTTTTATCAATTTAACACATCCGTGCTGAATAAAAGTATTCATTTCTTACAAAAAAAAAAAAAGAAAGAAAAAAAATTACTGACCCCAAACTTTTGAACGGTAGTGTATATTGTTACAAAAGATTTCTATTTTAAATAAATGCTGATATTTTTTAGCTTTTTATTCATCAAAGAATCCTGAAAAAGTATCACAGGTTATAAAATAATATTAAGCAGCACAACTGTTTCCAACATTGATAATAAATCATCATATTAGAATGATTTCTGAAGGATCATGTGACACTGAAGACTGGAGTAATGATGCTGACAATTCAGCTTTGCATCACAGAAATAAATTATATTTTAAAGTATATTAAAATAGAAAACCATAATTTTAAATTGTAATAATATTTCACAATATTATTGTTTTTTCTGTATTTATTATGAAATAAATGCAGCCTTAATAAGCATAAGAGACTTCGTTCAAAAACATTAAAAACAGTAATGTTTCCAAAATTTTGACTGGTAGTGTACAGTACAAAAAACAGTAAATTGTGAAATATTATCACAATTTAAAATAACCATTTTCTATTTTAATATATGTTAAAATGTGAATTATTCCTGTGATAAAGCTGAATTTTCAGCAGTCTTCTGCTTTGGTACTCGTGAAACATTTCTTTTGCAAAAAACAGCATTTATTTAAAATAAAAAAATCTTTTGAAATAATACTTTTTGTACAATGACTTTACTGTTACTTTTGTCACTTTTATCAAATGTTTAAAAATTCTTTAAAAAAAAAAATGCTAAAATAATCGTCTGAATGGTAGTGAATCTATATTTTCTCATTCATAAACTAAATATTTCTCTGCAATGTTTTGCTTCTAAAGTGTGTATTTTCTTAAAATAAATTCAAGTGGATTTTATATTTTTTAAACTAATGCAAGGTCTAAAGTGTCCACACTGGAACCACTTAATCTAATATGGATTAAAAAATGATTTCTTTTAAAATACTGAGCTGTTTTTACTAAGAACAAACAAATAAAACATTTGAAAATATGCTTAATATCACTAAGAGTTTGCCATCAATAATTAAGACCTCTTAAGCTTCAAAAGTAAAATGATGCAGCATGCAGCCTGTCTCCATAAACTGCTGCAACTCCCACCTGTTTGAACACCTCCTCCTCCTGGTGAGTCATGCGCACCAACTCCTGGATGAACCCGTACGGAAGGTTCCGGCACAGCATGTACGGAACCAGCAGGGAGGGCTGTAGAGGGGCCCTATTTGAGGGCAAAGAGATGAGGGAGGGGGCGGCAATCTCATTTAAAATATATTATGCTTGTGTGAATTAAGATTGACACCACATCATGCAACAAACTCGTTTTCACACTAGGTTTAAACTGGAGCTTGATTCTGCTCTGCTTCTCCACAGGTCTCTTTTCACACTGTATGTTTGCATCAATGCGAGTACAAGCAGCAGTAAACGTTTACTACTGTAGCTAAGGACAAAGCACCAAAAATCAGTCTTACTACCAAAGCTTAACACGTACAAAATGGAACTGCTTCCTAAAGCCAATTTATGAACAGACGTGCAGCTTTTAGAAACACTTTATACTTTAAGAGCCAAATTATATGTCATTGGTAGCAGTTGACTTCTGCAAATAATGTAGGATTGCAAAATGTAATGAAGTCCATGACAACTTTTTTAAAGAGATGTGAGCTACTGAGTTCCGAGAACAACAAACTGAATTCTAAAGGTCAAAGGTCAAATCCACACTAAGAGCTCTAGTTTGAAAATGCCTTCAAGAAACTTTAGAGTGCATTGAAAAAAGGCTGCTGTTACTGACCTGGGCTGCGTGAGGGCACCTTGAAGCACTAGTGCAGCATGGGAAATGCACTGGGAACGAATGTTGCTAAGCAGCTGACTGACAGCTGGTTGGCTGCATATCTGAAAAAGAAGGGCATATGAATAATACTCTGTCTACACAAGAAATGAACCATGATGTGTTTATGATGCATTTCAGAATGTTTACTAATAGAAACTGATCACCTGAGCTTTTCTGAAAAAATTAACTTGCTATAAAATTATTCTGATAAAGTTTTAATTGTTACAAAACTTCAAATACATATGATTAGAAACAAAAGATGAAGTTTTGATGTAAAAGTCTTTTAAATTTAAAATAAAACAAAAAAAGAAAAGAAAAGAAAAGTATTCATAATATACACTGCCAGTCAAAAGTTTGGAAACATTACTATTTTTAATGTTTTTGAACGAAGTCTCTTATGCTCATTAAGGCTGCATTTATTTCATAATAAATACAGAAAAAACAATATTGTGAAATATTATTACAATTTAAAATGATGGTTTTCTATTTTAATATACTTGAAAATACAATTTATTTCTGTGATTCAAAGCTGAATTTTCAGCATCATTACTCCAGTCTTCAGTGTCACATGATCCTTCAGAAATCATTCTAATATGCTGATTTATTATCAATGTTGAAAACAGTTGTGTTGCTTAATATTTTTTTGGAACCTGTGATACTTTTTCAGGATTCATTGATGAATAAAAAGGTTAAAAAGAACAGCATTTATTCAAAATATAAATCTTTTCTAACAATATAAATCTTTACTATCACTTTTTATCAATTTAACACATCCGTGCTGAATAAAAGTATTAATTTCTTTCAAAAAAATTTAAAAAAATAAATTACTGACCCCAAACTTTTGAACGGTAGTGTATATTGTTACAAAAGATTTCTATTTTAAATAAATGCTGATATTTTTTTAACTTTTTATTCATCAAAGAATCCTGAAAAAGAATCACAGGTTATAAAATAATATTAAGCAGCACAACCGTTTCCAACATTGATAATAAATCATCATATTACAATGATTTCTGAAGGATCATGTGACACTGAAGACTGGAGTAATGATGCTGACAATTCAGCTTTGCATCACAGACATAAGTTATATTTTAAAGTATATTAAAATAGAAAACCATAATTTTAAATTGTAATAATATTCCACAATATTATTGTTTTTTCTGTATTTATTATGAAATAAATGCAGCCTTAATGAGCATAAGAGACTTCGTTCCAAAACATTAAAAATAGTAATGCTTCCAAACTTTTGACTGGCAGTGTATATTTTCTTTCAAACAGACGGAGAGTGTTGTAACAGTGTTAGAAACTGAAACTGGTGGTTTGTGAAGCAACGTGCTGCAACACTTTTGCTGTAGACAGCTAAATTGATTAAAATAGGGGCAAATTAGTTTTGACACGCATGCCTAGTGTAGACAGGGCGATACAACGACAAAACACAACATGAAAGACTCATGCCAATGAGGGAATTACCCTAGGCTTGACAAGACATGTTTTGTCTTTCGCTTTCACATTTTTAACACCTCCACCTCTCCTCGGACCTACTGACTAATGTGTTCCTGATATACCGCTAAAATAATGGTGTATTTCCTTGTAACTCTTGATACACTGGAAAATAATTCTGATGTCTGTGTTATTGAACATGATACGTAGGAATTGAATCATGCTGTAGAAATGTGTGCTTAATGTTTATCAGCAGCTACCTTTGGGGCCTTCCTCTCTTCCATTCCCACACTGTCAAAACGCTCGATGAGGTAGTTGAGCATCTCCGTCTCTTTACAGGACTCTATGGTAAAGCGGTCACTACCTGAGTCACCAGTCATCCCCCCTCCGGACGCACCCAGGCTAGAGAGAGAGAAAGAAAAAGTTATGAGGAATAAACATTCCCCTCAATAAAAGAGCTTACATGGTGTAGATGAACCTTCAGGGGAAAAACCCAAACTGAGAAAATAACCAAAACCACATTGCTTTAGCCACCCAGAGAAATAACTTTCATAATTAAATGTTTCCCCTTTTCTCTACCCACCAACCTTTCAAAATTATTATCTTTAGAACAGCTATGACATCAGAAATAAATTAAGGTTTCTCTCTATTTCAAGCAATGGTTAGAACAAACTTTACCCCACAACGCAAGCAGAGTTTGGTGATCAGAGGCACGATAAATCATGTTGCCCATTTTACACTACCATTCAATAGTTTGGGGTCAGTAAGATTTTTTTTTTTTTTAATAATTTAATACATTTATTCAGCAATGACACATTAAATTGATCAAAAGTGACAGTAAAGGCTGTAACATTGCGACAAAAGCTTTCTATTTCAAATAAATGCTGTTATTTTTATCAAAGAATCATGAAAGAAAAAAAAAAAAAAATCACGGTTTCCACAAAAATATTAAGCAGCTGTTTCCACATTAATAATAAGATTCTTGAGCACTTATAGAATAATTTCTGAAGGATCATGTGACACTAAAAAAATGAAGTAATGGCTGCTGAAAAATTAACTTTTGCCATTACAGGAATAAATCACATCTAAAAACACATGAAAAGAGAAAATAGTTCAATTGTAATGTTTTACAATGCATTTTTTTTTTTTTAATTTATATTATTTTTGATAAAAAAATAAATAAAATGAAGCCTGGGTAAGAATAAGAGAAAAAAAAAAAAAAACATTGACCCCAAAATTAAACCGTAGTTTATGTACAAATGTCTCCAAAAGGAGCCCTAAATGTATTTTACATTTACTATAGATTATAGAAATTTCAAAATTTCTGCAATCTTTAGTAACTTTTCATAGCTTAAAGGGTTAGTTCACCCAAAAATGAAAATTCTGTCATTAATTACTCACCCTCGTATCGTTCCAAACCAGTAAGACCTTCGTTCATCTTTGGAACACAACTTAAGATATTTTTGATGAAAAAATATCTTTAGTATTGTATTAGTATTAAAAATAGCTTAGTATTGGCCGACACTGTTCACATGAGCACCACATGCATGTGATGCTGACAGGAGCCGGCCAATAATGAGTCAGCGTTCTGACGTAGAATCCGGAAGCGCTGCACTGTGTTTGCTACGTCAACAGCGTAGGCGACTGACATGGAAGAGAAGAAATTGTTGAATAAAGTCATTATTTGTGTTTTGTTTTTGCGCACTAAGAGTATTCTCGTCGGTTCATAACATTAAGGTTGAACCACTGTGGTCACATGGACTATTTTAATGATGTCTTTACTACCTTTCTGGACCTTGAAAGTGGTAATAACGTTGTGGTCTATCGTAGGCCAGAAAGCTCACGGATTTCATCAAAAAATATCTTAATTTGCGTTCCGAAGATGAACGAAGGTCTTATGGGTGTGGAACAACATGAAGGTGAGTAATTAATGACAAAATTCTCATTTCTGGGTGAACAAAGAGAACTTTTTTTTTACAATTTAAAAAAAAAAAAAAAAAAAAATCCCAGATATTTCCAGATTTCCCATGAATGTACAAATGTACAAATATTATGTGGTCACATGCATTTCGAACTAACTACCACTGTGATTTGAGTAATTGGAACACAAAATGTTTTGGTCTCAGTTTACACCTATATTTAGCGCTGACCATTTGTCATTGGATCCCTTGAGATGGATGTTAATACCATGTGTAAATGACACTAAAGCGTATGACATGAGACCAACAAAAGCAGGCCTCTAATATCTGTGTTCCCCCCGCAGGTCTTTGGTCACGAGACAGCATGCATTAGTGAACTCTAGGGTGAGACAACACTCCACAGCAGGCATCTGGCTCTCATTAGTTCTGTTATACAGTCAGCTAGCATAATCTGAATGCCCAACAACCAGTCCTCCACCACCACCGTTATCCAGCACAAACGTCCTGTGTGGGAGTTTAAAGGTCTGCAGGCTCACATTTCTGCTGTGAGCTGAATGGGCCTAAAAAGTCCTTGTGCAATGCACACGATTTGAGCTGACAGCAAAGAAAAGCGAGAGAAATGCTGATTTTGTCAACCTGATGAGATCAAACTCCACTATTTGGTGTGTGTCTCTCTTTTTGCCATCGCAGTGCCAACATTGGGCACAGCGGGCTGTTGTTAGTGGCCAGGCAGCACGCTGAAGCATGCAACACACTTTGGCACTGATACCTGGACCCAAACTGAACCCCTGAAAAATCCTCCTCTTCCTCTTCCTCCAGCTCTTCATCACTGCTGTCCTGAGGTAAGTCGGACAGGGCGAAGAAGAGGAGGGAGAAAGGGCTGGTGCGGCCACAGTGTGTAAATGAAAGCAGACAGATAGACTGAATGAAAACACAAAGACTACAAAATCGATGCAACTTCACATCTAATAGGGTGCCATATCTATTTAAATTTATTGGTATCAGCCAAAAATGGATATTTACATGCTCATTTTCATTATTGTTACATGTAGATTACCTGTTAAACAAGTTAAGTACATTTTTATAAAATGCCTATAATTTAATAAAAGGGTTAGTTTACCCAAAAATGAAAATTCTGTCATTAATTACTCACCCTCATGTCGTTCCAAACCCATAAGACTTTCGTTCAACTTCGGAACGCAAATTAAGATCTTTTTGATGAAATCTGAGCGATTTCTGTCCCTCTATAAACAGCTACGCAACTACCACTTTTACTCTTCAAAAAGTTCATAAAGAGATCACGAAACTAATCCATGTGACTAATCCATAGTCAAAACAGAACAGATTTAATTTAGGCTAAACCAAATTTTGACTAAACCACTCAATTCATATGCATTAATTTTCCAATCTCTTTATGAACTTTTTGAAGAGTAAAAGTAGTTGCGTAGCTGTCTATGGAGGGAGAGAAATCTCTCAGATTTCATCAAAAAGATCTTCATTTGTGTTTTGAAGATGAACGAAAGTCTTACAGGTTTAGAATGACATGAGGGTGAGTGATTAATGACAGAATTTTCATTTTTGGATGAACTAACCCTTTAAATGCCATTTTTAGCAAGCCTTCAAAGCCGTTTTTTTTTTTTTTTCATATTTCACATTAAAATGTGATGCCTTACTTCGCCTGTGGCAATTAAAACAATGTATTTTTTGTTCATTTATTTTGACAAATTAGTACAACATTTTAATAACTGCCACTTATTGGTTATTAGAGCTGGGACAATACATCGATTTGCGATACAATAAATCTGGAGCGATTCTGATATTTTCTGATGTATCGCGATTCTCTCTCGAATCGATTCTGAGCTTAGTTTTTAACAGCAGATGGCACTACGTGCTTTAGAAACACCCGTACTCTGCTTGCTTCCAGTTCCTTTACACACACCACTTAAACCTAAAATAATCATTTATAAAGTTCGAAAAGGTTGAAGTGAAATACAAGGGTGTTTGCAGTGTTTACATTAATCTTGCGTCATAAAAGCATTCTGAGCCGAGGTGCAAGTTTATTTAACCACTTACATGACTCAGCCGAACACAGCACTCTCCAGCACTCTTTGTGAGCATTTGAGTGTGCAGTTAAAAACTAGCCTAGCGCACCATCTGTTGTTAAAACTAAGCTCAGAATCGATTAGAGAGAAAATATCAGAATCGATCCAGAATCCTTGTATCGAGAATTGATGTATTGTCCTCACAGCCCTAACAATTATTGCTCATAACATGAAAATAATTATGGCTTTTGGTGCTTTGGTTACCTGGTGTGTTACAAAATGTTTAATTTATTGCTATCAGTAGATATCAGATATTTAATTGTGCATGCTCATTTTCTCTATTTTTACACAAAGACTACCGGTTAAACATGATATAAAGTACATTTTAAAAAATATCTATAAATTTAATAATACTGTTAAAAGTAATTTGTAGCAAATCTTAAAATGAATATAGATTTTTCATATTGTATGAAAAATGTTGTGATGCCTTAATTCACTTATGGCATTTAAAATTATGATTTTACTTTAGTTTTTATTATAAATATATTTTGACAAAATAGTGTAACATTTTAATATCTGTCACTTATCAGTTATCGCACATAACACGAAAATAATTAGCGGCTTATTAGTGCTTTGGTCACCTGGTGAGTGAAAACACAGACAGATAGATTAAATCAGGGGTCAGCAATGTCGAACCTGGAGAGCCGCTGTCCTGCAGAGTTGAGCTCCAACCCTGAAAAAAAAAAAAAAACTCACCTGCATTGATTAGCTTGTTCAGGTGTGTTTGATTAGGGTTGGAGCTAAACTCTGCAAGACAGCGGATCTCCGGTACCAACGTTGCCTATCCCTGGACTAAATGAAAACAAAGACTACAAAGTCAATGTAACTTCACATCTAACAGGGTGAAAAAAGGTACCTAGAGGGCATCCGGGCAGCTAGTGCAGTCCGTCTGGCCATAGTGCTGGGGGAGCCGGGGAGGAGGGGTAAAGGTGTGGAGGTTTGGGTGTTAGGGTGTCTGGGGGAAGGGCTGGAGGATATACCTGACGTTGTAGGGGGCGTAAGCGTACCAGATGGAGTAGATCTGGGGCTTGGGCTTATGGGGATGGATGAGCTAAGGGAGTAGGGCCTGTATCTCTGGGAGATGGGCAGTGGGGCGGATGGAGAGGGAAGGCTGGCAGGAGGGCGAGAGGCCGGAGGACTGGGGGGAACCGGGAAGGCGGCTGCAGAAGCCGGTGGGACAGATGGAGCACTCATTCTGGCAGAGCTCAGAGCAAGTGGGTTTGGGCTACTATCGTAAAGACTGAAAACAACAAAGACATTGATGAAAATGAAGAAGGAAACACAGAAAATAGTAGGAAATTTAAAGAGAAATCAAGGATGTGAGACAAAGGGGTGTAGGTGGATATGTAGGTGGGTACATAATTCATTTTAAAGATATTGCCAGCTATCACACTTGCCTGGAAAGTGAGCTGGCACCAAATGAACCAGCACAGGGCATCATGGGACTGGCACTCTGGCTGGAGGGTGGGATGAGAGTCAGGTGACGGTCTGGGGATCTGGCAGCAGTAATTGGCTGAGATGTGGCAGTCAAGCTGGCGAATGGGTTACAGTCACGCGAGCGGGTGGACATCATGAGAGCCTCCATTAAAATCTGTCCGATCAGGTCTTTGAAGTCAGAGTAAACTAGAAAAAGAAAGCACAAAAATGCAATTCAATTACAGAAAAAGCAGCAGTCTTACACTCCATCACTCTCGGTTCATACCATCCCTAGGGTTCTTCTGGAATTCAGCAGCAAGTGAGGGGAGGAAGATGACATCACGGTCCTGTTCCTTCCAGGAAACACGCAAGATCTTACAGATGAGCTGCAGAGCCTGCTCTTCAGAGACGTCAGGATTGGATGAAGAATCCTGCAAGTATTAATGTTAGTTATAAATACATCAGATCAGCGGTTCACAATTTTAGACTCGAATGGGGGCATTGTCCAACACAATATTTGAATATTTCCTTTATTTCTGCTGTAATTATGACTTTTTTTTAATTAACAGAAACTTGAAGTACTGATATATTAAATTAACCATGATTCATTATGTGATTCCTGATGTTTCAAGAACTGTATGTTCTTCAATAAAAACAATAATTATTAAGGGAAAGGGGGAAGCATTTTCAAATCTCAAAATGAATATCCATTTTTCATACTGTATATTAAAATGTTATAATGCCTTAAAGGGTTAGTTCACAAAAAAAATGAAAATTATCCCATGATTTACTCACCCTCAAGCCATCCTAGGTGTAAATGACTATCTTCTTTCAGACGAACACAATCGGAGTTATATTAAAATAGATGCCAGAAGCTAGTTATTACAGTTAATAAAGTTTTAAATATGGATATTTTTCTTACAAAAACCCATCGCTTCACTTCAGAAGGCCTTTATTAAACCCCTGGAGCCGTATGGATTATTTTTATGATGGGTGGATGCATTTTTTTGGGCTTCAAAATCACGCCTCTCATTCACTACCATTATACAGCTTGGAAAAGCCAGGATATTTTTAAATATAACTCTGTATATGACTGAAAGACGACGACTTGAGGGTGAGTAAATCATGGGATAATTTTCATTTTTTGGTGAACTATCCCTTTAATTCACTTATGGCATTTAAAAGTATGATTTTAGTTTATTTAGACAAAATAGTTTAACATTTTAATATCTGCCACTTATCGATTATTGGCTATTGCATGAAAATAAGTAATGGCTTATTGGTGCATCAGGTTACCTTTTCAGCCAGGTTCCTTTTCTCTCTGCGATCACTGTCATCCACCTCCATATTCTCAATTCCTGAGTCCACATCTACTTGGGACATGCTGAAGACCACAAAGATGAGATCTAGCTCAAGTAGCAGTTTAAATCCCCAATTGTCAAACAATATAACTTTAGCACTGCATGTTACAATAAACGGAAGATCCAAAAACTATGCAACTAATGATAACAAAAGGGTTTACTTAATGGGTAAACTTCCAGCTGTATGCATTCATCTTTATATGCACTTGAGGGATTATGTGGCTGAAGTACAAAAGAAAAACAGAGCATTTGCATCCAACAGTAGAGAGATTCTGCAGCTTGAAAAGGTCTCGGGCATTCAGTGAGTGAGATTCAATACTTCATCTCTGGTACAATCTCAGTTTGAGCTCTTATGTCATGCTCTATCTTTGAATAGGAGTTCAGAGAGGACAAAGGTTCAAGACTATCTCTCACCTCTTCTCGCAGGAGGCTGTGTCAATGTCCATGCTCTGAGAGCGGGACAGGGATTGGGACTGCGTCTCCAGGCTGTTAGATGGAGAGCTGGAGAGCGAACTGACGCCCTCGCTGCTCTGGCTGCGGTAAGCAACCCCTGTAGTAATGGAGAGCACAAATGGAAGCACTGTGTTTGAGTACGAACCTGCTGATTGTGTCATGGAAAAAATTGGCTAAGCTGCAATCAAGCTCAAGAAAAACTTTCATGGCTGAAATACAAACCGCATACTTGAAGTTTAACCAAGAAGCATTTCACACAATAAAAAAATGGCTCTCTACATATCACTATATCTTCCATGATTTGCAAACACTTATCTAAAAATTGGAATTCTGGGCCTCTTTTACTCATAAAACAAGCATAGAGTCAGAGAACAAAGACAAGAACAACATTTGCGATTCTTGACGCGTATACCAGTGCAGCACAGTGTATCGATGTAAATTTTAAAACAATGGACCAATTAAATGAATCTGAGGGTGTGGTTAGGATCTCAAGAGTATTATGAGAGTTATATAAACATGCGATCACATTTGCCATTGTCACTTCGATAGGAATCCATACATTCGTGAATTCCCCGTGAGGACTAAAGATTTCGCGAATTCGTCGCATTGACCAACAGAAAGCTGCTTGGCTTGAAAGTGACTTCTGTGTGAGCTTTGCTTCCTACATCACCACACTGACAATTTTCACCAAATTTATAAATGTGCCTTCTGTTTCATTAAGCTTTAATGCAAGAACTCTATCTCGTGTAAACAGACTAACAGCACTTTGTTATGTCTTTGGTGTTAATGCAAGTAAAAACAAATGAACAGATGCAGGAAGGCACAATCAATCATATTTTAATATGCTAATATGTTTTGTTTTTTTTAGTTACAATTAAGAATGCAATTATTACAATGGAATCATTAAAGTCCCCCTGAAATCAAATTTATCTTTTAGTATGAATACGTTAGCCTTAAAGTTATAAATAAGCTGGTGTGTTCCAAAACAATGACAAAATCGAATTTAGGAGATATAAGGATTCAAAACTAACAGTCTAATTTCTGCTAAATTGGATCACGGATTTTCATGACATCACTGTGGACTTCAGCTTCTCATCAGATCTTCTGTCCAATCAAATGCTCTCAAGAATCTAAAGCGTCCCGCCCCATACATAATAAATAGACGCTGAAGCTGCGGCTGAAATCGGTCACTTGGTCACAGATTTACTATTTTCTACCTGGTGAGTGGCACATAGTGCACTATAGAGCGAATAAGGAACGATTAAGACAATGCTTTCCATTGAGGCGAATGAAGTCTGGTTTCACACTAGCGTTACGCACACCGCAGCACCCACAGTCTGCTCCGGTCCAGAGACACGATAGCACAGAACGGATCATAACCGCGAGTCAGCTCAGATCACAAAATGAACCGGACACATTTAAATTCTGCACAGAATGCTGTATTTTAAAGTGATATAGAGGAGTTTAGGAGGAGAAATGGTTAGAGATTGAAAGAAACTGAGGTTTTACTGAGCTCAACGGCTCTGGAAGAGCTGTGATATAAATGAAACACTATTGGCTATTTAAAAAAGGGGGAGGAGCTTTTCGATATGCCCCACCCTGTCTTCCTGTTTCATTTGAAATAACGTCAACACATTGAACAATGCTGCGCGTTCCAAGGCACTTCAGCGGGCCTTTAATGTTGGTTACATGTTGAATGCTGGACATTGTCAGAAATGTAATGTTTACAAAACAGCAAATCATCAAAAAATAAAAAAATAAACGAGTCTGTACGTCAAGTGATTTGGTATGAATCGACTGCAGTCATTTAATACTTGAGGTTAGTGGTTAACGACAAACCTAACCAGAATGTTTTAAGGATATTAATGGAGCAGCAGATGCACTGGACCTGGTTTCTGTCTTATGATTGATTACATCTCAATGCTGTACATTCCAGAAAGAAGCTATACAACAGAGAGCAGGCTTGTGCTAGAACAGCTTTTTCATGCAACTCTGAATAATGTGTGGTAGTGGACACAAGACAGCTGTTTCCAATGACAACACACACCAGCACAAAACACATTCACTGTCCTATTTCTGTCCACCTAGGCTTTATGTTAATTAAGCATGGAAACATAAAAGCTTTAACTGAAATACATTTTAACTCAACAGTAGATCAATGAGCAATGCAAAAAAACCATATAATGTGTGATACAAACAAAAATGAATCTATGGTACAATAAGAAACATTAGCATAATCCAAAACCTATAGAGCTCAATTTGCATGTGACATTGATGTTTTCTGTCTAAATACAGAAATATAATCCAGACTGAATGTACACAAGTCTGGGTTTACAGCTTAGACACTAAGAGATCAAAGGTCCTTGCACAGTAAAAATGAAACTAAAGAGGAACTTAAACACTCGTAACATGGTACGCTTGCCTGTCTATGTGCCCTCAGTTAAACCCTAGCCAAGGCTGTGCCACCTCCATGACTGTGCAATTTCTCCACAGCAAGACGCAGAGGGCAGAAATCACTTACCTTGATATCAACACTGATCAAAAAATCTTTAAAACAAGGCCATTGATTAAATCACTAGTGTACTAACAGCTAATGCTAAATAACTTGAGCATTAAAGCTTCATCTACACAGGATTACAAATAGGCCACTTAAGATCCTCAATACTATTACATTGGTCATTTATGCATCACCATTTTATACCAAGACAAGATTACAGTCTCAGTAAAATTTAATTACAATGAATGTACACAGGGGCTTCAGATACAACTCATATCTGTCAGCTCAAAAGCACTGTGCGTCTATAAAACACCCAAAAATTACCATGAATAATATTGAGAAGAATGAACTTGGAGTTGGAACCTAGTCTTGTGAATAATTCTGTATAAAACAGCATTTATTGATCCAGTCAGACGCGCCATAAAATCATTATTTACTCTTCTTAACTGAAAAGCTGTATCTGAAAGTAAAAAATTTGCTTGGCCTTTTTTTATATTAAAAAATAAAATAAAATAATGGAAATCTATCAAGTTTATAACCTTGTTGGTTCCCTCAAATTATCAATGTTAAAAGCAGCTGTGCTGCTTAATATTTTTCACGAAAACAGTAATAATAGACAATTCAAAAGAACAGCATTTATTTGAAATAAAAATATTTTGTAACATTATAAATGCCTTTACTGTCAATTTCGATCTTTAATGCATCCTTGATGAATAAGTACTAATTCTTACTGATCTTACTATTTTGGATGGATCTTTATCCAGTCTTTTTCGAATTATAAAGTCACCATAGCACTTACCAGAGGCCCCCATAGGAGAAGTAGCAGGGGTGACATTTTGGGCATTTAGGCCCAGAGAGTGAGATGGAGCTGGTGGGACAGGCTGCGATGAAGCCCCAGATGGCCCTGGCAAGGGTCCTGGGGGAGTCTCTCTCTGTGGGGATGTCAAAGGGGTGCTGAGGGGTGTGCTGGGCTGTGATGTCTGTCCTCCGGCTAACCGGGCCAGCCGCCTTCTTCGAATCTAAACAAGACAGAGATATTACAATTTAATCCAGATCAATAATGAGCAAAAGTTTACCTCGATTGCTTTTATTTGGTAAACATCACAAGAGCATATCTTTAAAAGCATAGATCTAATTTCAAAAGACAATTTCCAATTCTCTAACACACGTGCTTTTGATTCAAACAGCAGTAAGTCCTAAAGCATCGTCAGTATTTTCAGCAGTGAAGAATCATCACTACACACTGGTGTGAGTCATTCGAGCTGGAGAAGGCAAACTGAAGGCTGAATACTGTCAGTGAAATGGCAAAGATGTAAATACATAACTGAATGGATCAAGATTGAAAAAAGGTAATCAGCAAAAGATGATGCATCTCAGTTCACAGACATAATGCAATTATGACTGCAGCCTGCAATCACATTGAATTGTATACTATTTCATATTTATGTGTGCTAGCTAAAATAACCAACACAGAATAAAATGCAATTATTAATCAATATAGCAACTTATTTTGAAAATGAAAAGATCCAAGGTGAATGGTTTACATCTAATATTTAAAACTCAAAATGGTTGTATTATGATTAATATGATAAATAATATTATTTAGCAACGTGAGAACAATTTTAGAGAATAAATCTTTTTAATCTATTTTAATGAATAAACTAATGACTACTATTTTAAGCCAACTCCAAGCTACTCCCAGCTCAAAAGAGCCTAAAACCCTTCAAAACCAGTCTGACCAGACTTGGAGATCAGCAAACCTGCTCAGGATGGTTTAAGTTGTTTTTTTTTTTCAGATCAGAGTTTGGTCTTAATTTACAGCAGAACAACAAAACACAAAGCAATGACTGAAAATTAACACCAGTGTCATACAGCAATAACAACAATGCCAAATAGCAATATCCAAAACCAGAAACCAAGAGCTCTATCGGCTAAAATGCACTTAAAATAATAAATTATCCTAAAACACCAGGTTTTTCTTCAAGTTAAACCAAAGGTTTTAAGCTTTAACAGTTGCCCCTGTGATAAATATACCGACCTAACGCCTGACAAAAGCTTGTTGCGCATGATTTCAGTTTCTACACCAGATGCCATTTAACCAAACGCATACCCTTGGCAAAGTTAACCTCTATAATTACACATTTTATCACCACTTTAAATTTAAAAGTTCAATTGACCAAATATCTGGTACAAAATGATTTTATTTCTTCACACGACAGTCTTTCAGCCATTTTGGATTTCCAGTGAAGAAAAGCTTCACAAAAGAAATTTTAACTTGTCAACTGGTTACAAGCTCCCCAGCGACTAAAAACGATAAAGATGGTATTTTAATTGTGAAATTAAAAAAATAAGAAAAAAGCAAATTGTCTAAGATTGTGGCAGACCTAGTTTATTACATTTATCACCTGCTAGCGAGCTGACTGGAAATAACCTTATTCTCGTTTAATTTCGCTTCTATATCGGCACTTAAGTGGCTCGAAATGATGATTCAACATCCAGCCTCATATTTATATGCGAAATACATTTAATCTGGACATACTGAGCTGTTGATTAGCCGGTGTCCTGTTAGCTTATCCCATCATTACTGCGATTGAAAAAGGTGACAATGACAAGTCAATAAGCCTTTAATAAAACACAAAAACATAACAGTCATGCCATCACAGGAGCGGTTTCGATTGGAATCACACTGAACTGTGTGAAAATAACCTTACCTCTTCAGGACTGAGCTGCTCCATTGCCTTTCTTTTAATTTTCACCTTAATTATGTTGCTAGCCAGTCAGCTAGCTTCCTTATAAACACCAAAAGTGCATAGTCTGAACCATAAAACAAATATCGATGAGCTGTGATTGTCTGATTCAAATCTTTATATTAAAACATCAAACGCGCGTGGCTGTTTTTTTCCGACCGGGAAGCGTTATCTTCGGATTCTGTTAAGAATGAAACAAACACAAAAGTATTATTCGTCAAAACACCGACGCGGCCATTTTGGATCTGGAGTCACGTGACGTGAGATCGACACATTCCAGGCTGCGGCAGTTGAGGAAACTGATTTCACTGCTGAGGCGACCTCAAGAGAGTTGTTTTCTTCAGAACCAAGTGTAATTGGGTTAAAACTATGGAAACGCATATAGCTATTATATATCTTAAAAGGATTATTATTCATGACAGCAATTCTGTTCACATGTGAACAGATAATAAATAAATATAGGCTATATTAGCCTATATATTGCATCATTTGGACTTTTTAAAGATGATTGAAAGTTTATCATAATTCTAATTAATTTGTTGGCTGATCATCCCCAAGATAAAGACGACATAAACAAGGAAGATTACAAATCAGCATTGTGCACACAAAGTGCCAATTATAATTTGTTTCAAGTATTATTGAACATTTTCAGTTGATTTAATTGATGACTATTATTATTTGTTGTTGTTGTTGTTGATTGCAATTTCTCATGATAGAGACATTACAACCTAGCATTACAAAATAACACAAAGTACATTATAGCTTGTTCCAAATTTTATTGCACAATAAGTGACTTTCAAGTAACAGAGTTGAACAAGGTGTTGAATTCAAGTAATAGAATTAACAAAGTGTGTATATAAAACATACATAAACAAAAAAAATAAAATAAAGCTTAACAAGCTTATATAAAAAAAAAAATTTAAACTAAATCAGTTTTACAAAACGTTTTTAAAAATGTATTCAAAATGAAGAATGGTCCTTGACTAGCCATATTCTGGTAAAATAATAATAATAATAATAATTCTGGCTTGCAGAAAAACAGAAGTACATTACACATTGCTAAATGGTTGTGAATGCGTCTCTTGACGCTCTCATCACATGTAAACATGATTAGGCAATGGTGGCACAACTATTGACAACACGCAGTGAGCGTCTCCAGGGGCTAAACTGCTGTTGACCCGAGTTCTGTGTGTTCATGGTCCTATTGCGCCCTCTAGTGGCACTATGAATCATGCTCCCAGACATTCTGACTCAGTCTGCAAGCCTCCTACTGCTTGTAAATGATTAGTCAGGTTTTGAGGCACAAGTTGAAACTCTTGGTTCATGTTCTTGCCTCATATTCCTCTGAAACAGAAGTGTAAACAACTCAGTTTACATCATTACACCTTTTCGAGTAGTAAACGCCACAGCAGGGCCTCACACAACCCGTTTGAAAACTTGCTTGCAGACTTGATCTTCACAGTGCAACTCCTGTAAAAGAATGAGAGGTGTGATTATTACAGGGTTAATGAATGAAATGTTTATTACAGATGTTTATAATGTAAGATGCTTCATTTCACACTTACCAAATGAAGTTTGTCATCCTCGATCCAGTGTGCCCAACCTCTGTTCTTCTTCTCACCCTTTTGAATGCACACCAACCTGTTCCCCTCCCAGGTCACCAGAGACTAGACAAATAGATATATGTTTAATCTTCAAACGGTGCATTAAGTTATCTCCCATATTGTGTTCTGAGCAAATATTTGTATTCAAACAGCCTAAAGGTTATGAAAGTGGGATGTCGTTGTTCAGATGATGTAATAATTACAATATAGTAAGTACATGTTGTTAATTAATGTACTTATTTGTGTAATTACTCTGTAACAAGGACACCTTAAAATAAAGTGTAACGATAGATAGATAGATAGATAGATAGATATGTGTTTTAATATAATAATAAAACTTTGTAATACCTTGCAGTGTCTGTCATCCAGTCCCTTGGTGAACTCTTGAAACTCCTCATTAGCTCTGAAGGAGAATGTGTAGTTTTTGAAAGTGCTGATAGTCTTGACAACATATTGATCCCCCACCTGCTCGATTACTTTACGATGTTTTAGCTTAAGGGCGATCTTACGGGTGTACAGGCCGATCCCTGTGAGAAGACAAAGTTTAGGATCTTTTAGTCCTGATATATGCTACCGGTCAAAAGTTTGCAAACATTACTATTTTTAATGTTTTTGAACAAAGTCTCTTATGCTCATCAAGCCTGCATTTATTTCATAATAAATACAGAAAAAACAATAATATTGTGAAATATTATTACAATTTAAAATTATGGTTTTCTATTTTAATATACTTTAAAATATAATTTATTTCTGTGATGCAAAGCTGAATTTTCAGCATCATTACTCCAGTCTTCAGTGTCACATGATCCTTCAGAAATCATTCTAATATGCTGATTTGATACTCAGTTATTATCAATGTTGGAAACAGTTGTGCTGCTTAATATTTTTTTGGAACCTGTGATACTTTTTTCAGGATTCATTGATGAATAAAAGGTTAAAAAGAACAGCATTTATTCAAAATATAAATCTTTTCTAACAATATAAATCTTTACTTTTTATCAATTTAACACATCCGTGCTGAATAAAAGTATTAATTTCTTCCAAAAAAAAAAAAAAAAAAAAAATACTGACCCCAAACTTTTGAACAGTAGTGTATATTGTTACAAAAGATTTAATTTAAATAAATGCTGCTCATTTTTAACTTTTTATTTCTCAAAGAATCCTGAAAAAAAGTATCACGTTATAAAAAAAATATTAAGCAACACAACATTTGTAATAAATCAGCATATTAGAATGATTTCTGAAGGATCATGTGACACTGAAGACTGGAGTAACAGACATAAATTATATTTTAAAGTATATTAAAATAGAAAACCATTATTTTAAATTGTAATAATATTTTACAATATTACTGTTTTTTTTCTGTATTTTTTGATCAAATAAATGCAGGCTTGATGAGTAGAAGAGACTTCTTTTGAAAACATTAGTAATGTTTCTAAACTTTTGAATAGTAGTGTACATTAAAAACAAATGGGAATGCTTTACACACTCTATAATATAATAATTGTTATGGAAAAACTGATGCAATTTCAATTCAAAGAACAGACAGCAATCATACTTTTAAGAGGAAAAAGAATGCAATCTTACCTAATGCAATCATGTACCCCTCAAAGTTGACATTGCTGACCATGTCCCATGTACCACAGAGGCTTACAGGCATTTTGTTAACCGTCTGCAAACTATCCTAGTAGAAATGAAGGTGCAAGGTATGAGAGATTCCCAACTCTTTATATGTGTTCATGAGCTGAGTGGGCGGTCCTTCGTTTTCTAACGTGAATGTCTTTGATTCTTGCTCAGGCTTTGCCTCATCCGTTGCGTAAAGAAAAACTTGTCTGGCCGGTAGTTGTGTGCTAATAGTTTGCTAAAACACACTCGTGATTAAAATATTACCTGTTCAGACGCTAAGTTAGTTAGGCTATATAAAATGCAACGCTTGACATATGATTGAAAATGGCATTAAAAGTCCTTAATGTCGAACTTTTATCAGATGTTCACATGCAGTCAACTTTACTCTTGCTTGCATTGTCTTCCTTGTATCTAGTGGAAAAATTCTTAGTGACAAAAAAAAAAATTCCCACTACGGTCAAATGATCCTCATACGACACATAATCACATGAGCGCCACAAAACAAAACAACAATTACGCACGTCAAGTTACTCTGAATTTCATAAAGGAAGACGATAAATATAGAGGCCGAAACTTAATATTTTGAGCATGTGATGATGAATAGGTGATAATTAAGATTGAATCAAGCGGCATTATGTGGATAAAATAAAGTTAGTGCATGATCATTTTAGACCTCATTTAAAATACACGATTGATTAAACAAATCTGATCACAATAAATAAAACTTCAAGGTGTAAAATGTGACTTGAAAGTGAATGTTACACCTGCTAAGATGTTTTTATTATATGCAAATGTAATCACTCAAGGTGACAGACACAATCAGTGAAAGACCCACTGATTTTGTGAGTAGGGGAAACTCAGGGAAAGCCTTTTTTATGTTTACTGTTTCTAAATCTTGCCAGGTCACGAGGACAAGTGCCTGAGGGTGAATGGAGATGATGGTATATTTGACCTTCACAGAAAACAAACTAAACAAAATTCAACTAAAAGGAATTTCTGACGTTATTGCTTGGAATCCCGACCTTTCTGCAGTATATGTGTGGTTTAAAATAGGGTTTTCATATATTAGCACTGATCTAAAAATGTCTTCAGATTAAAATCATTCTACAAAAGAGCCAGCAAGAGCACTTCACTGTCAGACTGCTGTTTACATGTCAAGATCTCAGCAGTTTGATAAAAAATATCTGATGTTTAAATGCTTAGGAAAATGTTCTCACTTATCAAATAAATGTCACAGCAAATGTGGCATATCATTAGGGTTGCCAACTTCTGGAAAGGAAAATAAGGGGCAATTGTGGTTCTTTATAGGAAAATAAGGGACAGAATAAGAGACACTCAAAATATTTGTACTGTACAGTGTATGTCATTTCAGTATCATTCAAGTATGTGTATAAAAGATGTATAAAAGGTTCTCAGACATAAACACATATGGGTAATTTCGTGTCAAAATCAACCAAATTTCAGAAACTTTCCTTGCTCAAATTTTTGATTTTCTTTCTTTTTTTTCTGAAGAAAGACAAACATAAAGAAGAAAGCCAAAATATTAAATGCAATGGATGTGTATGTACTAAGTAATCCAATATTTTGTAGAGGGGGTCAGAATTACAATTTTCACCTGAGATTTGGAGTCAGATTACAGGGGGTAAAATTAGTAGGCCTGTTGTTAGTTAAATCTGTTGAGGTTAGCAGTCTTTGTTGCATTATATGCCAACAGTTCAAAAATGGCAAAAAGCACTTCTTGTGTTTTTCACCCAAAGTTTGCATTTCTGTAACTCATATTACAGATGTCTTAATATCCTTTTAGATTCTAATTTTGTTAACAAACTTTTCTTTTCTTAATTTTTAAAGCCCAAACCAATATGGTTAATTTCCAGAGATAGGGATCTCAATGCGCCTCCATGAGTAAATTGGTACACATTTTCAAAGGTCGCACATTTTTCTGAAGAACAATGTTGAAACTAGAAATGTATCTCGTTTTTTTCTATCAGCACAATTGAACATTCCTGTCTTGAGTGCCATAAATAGTATTTTTCCAAAGTTCGTGTGCCTGTAATTCTAAAAGTATTAAAGATATCTCAATATCCGTCTATATTCTCATTCTTAATAAACTTTTCTTTTGTAATCTTCATTTTAAAGGCCCTATAATATGGTTCAATCCCATAGATATAATGTGCTCCATGTTCAAATTGTTGAATTTTTACCCATATATCTACACCAATGGATATTAAACATCAATATGTTTAATATCCATTCAAATTGCTCATTACAGCCAAATGTGTTCAAGGAAGCAAAATGCTTTATGAATCAAGTGTCATTCAAGCTTTATGGGTGACAGACTAGCCTTTCATCAAACAGAACATCAGTCTAGTTAGTGCTGGTGTATTTCTGAAGAGGGGCGAGGATGACATCAGCATTCTTCTGCTCGCTCTCAGAGCTATACAGACTGTGATCCTGAATATAGCGAACCACAGGGTCGGGCAGCAGGTAGCGCACGCTCTGTCCTCTGCGCAGGGCACGGCGCACGTGGGTAGCTGAGATCTCATTGGTCACCCATTCTCGAACCACATGAATGTTCTTACGGTGTTTGTACAGCACATCAGACTGATTGATAAACTTCTCAGCATCACTGCCACATCTTGTGATGCACACCACACCGTACTGTCCCACTATCTCCTCAATGTCCTCTGGCTTCCAAAGGTTCGGGACACCAAATGACTCCAGCACATCAGCACCACACAGCAGCTTCAGATGAGGGGTGTCTAAAATATACATTTATGACAATAATACATATCATATTAGTGATTTTGACTGCTTTAATAACAGATCTTGAAAGTCAAGATTTATTTGAAATATGTGCTCCTTTTCAAAGCCACATGGGCAATCCAATGCAATATGTTAATTATGGTATGGTTAAAACATGAAGCCACAGCAAAATAAATTACTGTATATTTAGCTTATATTTAAAAAAAAGTTACACCACAGTTCCAAAGTTTGGGAATATAAGCAGATATTAACTGTTTTCAATGATAATAATAAAGCTGAAAATTCAGATTTGCCATATTAAAACAGAATAAACAATTAAAATGAAATTCAATTGTAATAATATCTCACAATATTACTGTTTTACTGTATTTTTTATCAAATAAATGCAGCCTTAAGAGAAAACCATAAAAAAATCTATGTAATATTTATATTACAATATTGTAATATTTTAAATATATATAATAAATAATATTGTTACTCTGTATTTTAATATTTTAATAAAAAAAAAAACACAAAATTGTAGGGCTGCACGATTTGGGGGAAAAATGTAATTGCGATTTTTCTGGTTAAAATTGCGATTGCGATTTAAAATGCGATTTTTAAAACAAAAAAATTATAAAGAACACAAGGTTTGTTGTGCTTGTTTGCAGGATTGCACAATTTGGTCAAAAAAATTGTTTTATATATCAATAGGCCTATGACTAATAATAATTATTATGATTATTATTACAAAATAAGAAATATTACTATTGTAATAACACTTTCACTATAAAATACACAACATAGTATTTAAGAATAAATATAATCTGATAATTATTATTATCATTATATTTTACAGAAAACTTTTATTTCACATAAAACTGCTGGGTGACCTGTTTACATACAGGGGGCATATAACTATAAATCATTAGAAAGGTCTAGAGTTTTATTAAAACATATGATAAAAATAAATTTGGATTTGCATGTTTACTTCAAATTTCTTTAAAGAGAAGAATTATTTTTACTATTTTTACCCAAAATAGGGTGTTGTGAGCATTAGTGAATACACACAAATAATGTAAATATGTCTCGTACTCGTAGCCAGAGGGCGCCCTCGCACAGAAAGTCGACAAATGAGACTCATAGAAGTCATAAAGCTTATGACGTTCCAGGAAATCCCTTACAGTATATGGACAAAGTCATGTGCTGCATCCAAAATTGCATACTTCCCTACTATATAGTAGGTGAAAAATAGTATGTGACAAAAGATGTCCAAATTCACAGTACTAAAGAGAAGGCAAAAAGTAGCCGGATGACCAACTACTTCTGGCGAGATGCTGAAGTGCACATACGATGGACACTACTATCCCATGAGGCCACGAGGGAGAGGATTTGTGAATGGCACTAAAGCAACGCAGTGTAGTACATCCGGATTACATTCATACACACACACACACACACACTACATAGAACATACTTTTTTAGCAGTCGTGAAGTAGTTACTCATTCAAAATAAGTACCTACTCAAGAGAGCATGCGATTTTGGATGCAGCCATGCAGAGATAACGTAACGTAACATTTTGACTGATGAAAAATGAAGACAATAAACATACAATTACGACATTTTATCTGTTCTTCAAGCCACCTCAGGTATTTTTATAAGAATAATGCAATGCTAAGCAACATAGACTTTCTCACTGGGTAACACTTTACTTGAAGGGGTGTGCGTAAGACTGACATGATCCCTTCATAATCACATATCATGAATATGAAGGAGGTTTTATGCATGTTTATGACAACTGTCATTAAATGTCATTCGCTCAATTATGTCATTTTTAATGCAAAGATGACATTGTTTGAGATGTCTGCGTTATGACAACTTGACATGAACTAATACATCATAACCTGTCAGTGTCTTTGTCATGACAACTTGACATTATTTAGCTTTATAAATTAACATTACATTACACTGTCATGTGGTTGGTTTGGACATTGGCTATCATGAGGCCATTATAATAGTGTCATGAATATTTTTCTTGACCTCAACTACAGTGGTACAAATTGAATTTGTCATTAAAATGTCATTAAGTGTTAATACTCTGTCAACTAATTTTATAACAGCGTCATGAATAGTTTTTATTTAATAATGTTTTTTTTTTTTTTTTAAGTTTCCTCCAACAGAAGGTCAGATAATAGACAATATCAAATTTCTTAAAAAAAGATGACACTGTTATAAAATAATGGTAACACTTTATTTTAGGGTCTTTTAACTAGTTGCTTATTACTATTAGCATGCATATTAATAAAATATTGGCTATTTATTGGTAATTATTAAGCACATATTAATGCTGTATTCTGCATGACCTTATTCTACATTCTTAATCCTGCCCAATACCTAAAGTTAAAAATTAACTATTAATAAGCAGTAAATTAGGAGTTTATTGATGGAAAAGTCATAGTTAATAGTTTATATGTGTTCCATATACTAAAGTGTTACCAATATAATGTAATGTAATGTTAACCCATAAAGTAGTTTCTTAAGTTTGATAATTAATCTGCTATGTCATGTTTATGACAGGTTATGTTGTCTTGGTAATGTCAAGTTTTCATGACAAAGACACTGACAGGTTATGATGTATTGGTTTATGTCAAGTTGTCATTACACATACATCTCAAACAATGTCATCTTTGCATTAAAACTGACATAATTGAGCAAATGAAATTTAATAACAGTTGTCATAAACATGCATAAAACCTCCTTTATATTATTATGAAGGGGTCATGTCAGTCTTATGCACACCCCTTCAAGTAAAGTGTTACCGGAAGTTATTTCAGTAACTAAGTTTGGAGTAAAAACATGTCATTAAATGTTCTATTTTGTTGGACAACAGGTTTATAAACGCTCCTCATTGGAAAGATGTTCGGCGTGTTGCTTTTTCAAATGCCCATTATAAGTGACTCAATCTCACAGCACTTGCAGAGATGGAGCAGCATTTACTGCAAACCGATCGATCCGCTCTGATCACAGTGCTGCGCTTCACAATAAAACACGCTGCGCATATATTTATTTTATTAAAAATCACAGCATGTGCAATTTCATAATCACACTAAGCCACGATTTCGAATTTAATATTGGTTAATCGTGCAGCCCTAATAAATTGCGTTACAAAAATTAAATTATTGTTTATTTCAGTTCCGACCAGTTATTGCTGTGAAAATCAGTGCCCACAATAAAACTAAAATCCAGTAGGAAACATTGATCTGTTCTCGACAAGCGTTTCTCTTCATTAGTTGCTTCATTTCTCACTTACTACACCTTTACATTTGTTCAAAGTGTTCTACTTGGAGAAGAATGCTGTCGGACACTGATGAGAGATGCAGATTGTGTTGAATAGTGTAAACACTCATAAATATAACTCGCTGTACCCTGTTTCTCTACAGTCCTGAGGGCACATCAGCCGTTTTTATTGCCTGTTGTCAGGTTTTGTGACAGGGTGACATTCTAAGGTAAACACCCTCTTAAGTGCACTGAGCAGTAGGAACATTTATCCTATGAAGGATTATTTTCCATACCTGCTTGTGTGTTAATATAAGAAGAACTCTGGCAGATGTTTTTATTTTCCTTCAGCTTTCTCCTCTTCCCACACCTCACTGTGTCCACATCATCACTGTTGTTCTCGCTGGAAATGAGTTCTGCATGATGGTGCCTAAAAAAGATTTGATTTAATGTCAATTTTGCATGAAGCTTTGATCATTTTGACGTAGCAGCACATCAAATATGACGTCCAACCACACAAGATGACATTATTAGATGTGTCATGGAACACATGCAAAGATAAAAAGCACTACAATAGGTGCAAAGCAGAAAGGGTGTGCCAGATTTATCTTTTACTTCAACCAAAATGAAATGCTCTCTGAAAGCAAGTGATTTTAAGATATTCCCACCGAACCACTCTGGCTGTCTCCACCCACTCCGACTGCTGACACTCCCAGTCATTCACAGTGATCCAATCAGAGTTCTCCGTGGCCAGTCTAGCCATCTCTAACCGATGACAGGCTTCAATCAAACCTTTCTTTTTATAGCTGTCTCCAACTGGAGAGATTATGCCTTTCACCACTCTGTATCTTCCTGAGTCAACAAAGAAATACAAAAATATGAAGATGTATGCTAAATATGTATAAAGTTTATCACAAAAAAAATGCAATGAATTTTATGAATAATATATATTCACATTAATACATTTTTTTATTTAAAATGTACCAGTGTCTTCAAGGTGATCCCGAGCCAGTTCGAACATCCGCAGGTGCATGTTTGTGATGGGGTTGAAGGACCCGCATGCCAGCAGCACCAGTTTTGTTTTCTCGTGTGATGTCATTGATTATATAGAGGACGCTGTCTCCAGAAAAAAGAAATCCACTGCAGATATAAATATATTCTGAAATAAGACAATGTTCTATATCTGACAATATATTATATATATCATATATATTTTTGTATATAAAATCTTAATTATATATTAATATAACAAAATTTGTTATATTATTTAGAATTTATATACACTACCCGTCAAAAGTTTGGAAACATTACTATTTTTAATGTTTTGGAACGAAGTCTCTTATGCTCATTAAGGCTGTATTTATTTCATAATAAATACAGAAAAAACACTAATATTGTGAAATATTATTACAATTTAAAATTATGGTTTTCTATTTTAATATACTTTAAAATATAATTTATTTCTGTGATGCAAAGCTGAATTTTCAGCATCATTACTCCAGTCTTCAGTGTCACATGATCCTTCAGAAATCATTCTAATATGCTGATTTGATACTCAGTTATTATCAATGTTGAATAGTTGTGTTGCTTAATATTTTTTTGGAACCTGTGATACTTTTTTCAGGATTCATTGATGAATAAAAGGTTAAAAAGAACAGCATTTATTCAAAATATAAATCTTTTCTAACAATATAAATCTTTACTATCACTTTTTTTTATCAATTTAACACATCTGACCTGAATAAAAGTATTAATTTCTTTCAAAAAAAAAGAAAGAAAAAAAATTACTGACCCCAATCTTTTGAACAGTAGTGTATATTGTTACAAAAGATTTCTATTTTAAATAAATGCTGATATTTTTTTAACTTTTTATTCACCAAAGAATCCTGAAAAAGTATCACAGGTTATAAAATAATATTAAGCAGCACAACTGTTTCCAACATTGATAATAAATCAGCATATTAGAGTGATTTCTGAAGGATCATGTGACACTGAAGACTGGAGTAATGTTTCAAATGTGTAGGTAGTAAGATGTACCATTATTGCTATAGTAATTTATAAACACCAGGGAACAAGGAAAGAGGAAACATTAAAAAAGCTTAGGATTTAAGAATGATACTCTATACAATAAACCACCATTCCACAAATATGCGTAATCATATTGTTTATTTCTTACCAATTCAACACACTAGACTCGTGCTAGCTTCCTTGTTGTGACTGAAACAGTAGTGTGGGACAAATGCGCGTGTAGACATGCGCAATAGAGAACGAGGAGTCACGTTGCATTTCGGGAAGGCGCCGCCATATTAGCAGGATACGCTATGCGTTGCTATGGTAAACTTCTTCAGCGAGCCCGTGATAAAGAGCAGATTAATTTAATAAATAATTTTTGGGAATACTTGGAGAAGGAGAAAGTGAAATGAAAAGGGTTTCTATCGGGAGAGACTAAATAACACCGCCAAAGCAGCGTCATTTAGAGAAAATGCTTGACATTAAAAGCATCGACTCGTGCGACCTGCGAAAAACCCAGAAGCACCAACACCTGTCACATACCCTGACATCGTCAATTACCTGGTTTATATGGTATCAGTGCCTACACAATGCAAGAGTTCAGACCCTTTAAATCATTAGAAGCATATGAACAATTCTGCTGCGGCTGAATTACAAACCCACAAACCTGTAAACTGCGAGAGCTCAGTCATACTTGCTAAGGAAGGTTGCACTCCACTTTTATGACAGTTCTGATGCTTATTATTGTAAAAAATAATAATATTTTCGCCTACTGAGTCATAGACTGGTTAGTGATGTCAAGCAGTTTTCTCTAAATAATGCTATGCCTATGAGTTCGTAGTCATGATAATCAACTCTGCGCAGCGTTTACGCAGAAAAAACATCGGCTAAGATAAAGTGCTAGCAAACCACACCTTAGCAACTGGACTTAGGAACTTAAATCATATTGTAATTTCGTCTTTATCAGTAGGAGTTTTATTGGAGAAAAAGTACGGGTGAGAATTACTACTTTATTAATGTGAAACCACGCCGTTTAGGACTCTACAGTTTGTACATTTGTTTGTTTATATAAATAAGCGCAAGCTAAGCTAACTGCGCAGGGAGAGAGAATAAAGCAGGGTGACAGAAGAATGTGATATATTTCATGAATGTGATACTAGAGCTTAACTAACAATATTTACCTTGATACAGCCAACACTGTTTACTAATTCTGATCAGATCAGATCAGATCAGAAATAACTGTGGATAGCAGATCATAACAGGTGTGATATTCACATGTGTATTAACAGTAGGGCGTCATGTTCTGTATTAATAGATGGTGCTGAAAATGTGATATCTGCCTTTTATTTATTTAAAAAAAGATAAAGAATGGCGTCTCGGGGGAAATCAGAAACAAGCAAGCTGAGACAAAACATGGAAGAACAGTTGGACCGGTTAATGCAACAGCTCCAGGATTTAGAGGAGTGCAGGTAATGACATCCCACCAGTACTCTATAGCAGATTCAGTTTCTTACACAGAAAAATACAAGAAATTTATCATTTTTTTTATTACAGAGAAGAGCTTGAAGAGGAGGAATACGAAGAAACCAAAAAAGAGACACTAGAACAGTTGAGCGAGTTCAATGAGTCATTGAAGAAGTTGATGTCTGGGAATATGACACTAGTTGATGAATTGGGGGGAATGCAACTGGTAAGAAATTAGATTTTATTGTATTAACTTACTGTATATTTTAATATATGAATGTGTGTGTGTTTATAGCTAAAAAGGTACAATTTAAAAGTATTTTTTATTACTGTAAAAAGACATTATACTGAGTACTAGTATAATTAATTATGTATGCAACTGGTAAGAAATTAGATTTTATTGTATTAACATTGATCGAATTCAAGCATTTAAAATGTATGAATATATGTGTGGGTCATTGATGAATAAGGTTTTTAAAAGTGTAAAAAAAACCATGATGGAGATATAATTAATTTTGAAGTTTTATTAAGTGTTAACAATGAGATCAATTATAATCAATTGACCCTTCGCCAGGAGTTTGATTGACAAGCGATCTAACCAATCATAATAACCTCGGTGGACTTGAACTTGAAAAAAACATCTTTCTGCGTTTGAAACAACATTCCTTCTGATGTTCATTCATGTTTATTTGATGCTATAAATTAACTAGTAGGAAGAGATGATTGGTTCACGAGCCGCTTGAGCTGAGGCGCTACAGCAATCTGTCATGACACATTAAAAATGTTTTTTGTTGTCCGAATTTCTTAAAAAATTGCATAATTTGAAAGCTGGGACTTTGTTTCATATCATACGTAACCTGCTCTGTCTTGTCTGTCGACGTGTTGTCAGTGTCCTCTTTGCTCCGTGATGTATTTTTCACTCTGTGTGGCGTGACAGCGCCATGGCTTGTCGGACAAAGCAACAGTAACTAAGGGGGGCGGGTTTTTGCGAAGGGTCAATTAACACTGCTTTTGTCATTTTTTACAAGATGGACAAAATTTGTCACCAAAAAAGTTATTCAGTTTAACCACAATTTCGGTTTTACCGAATGACACTTTTGGTTATACCAAATGACGATATTTTCAAACAATGCTAACGGGCTGATATCTAGCTAGATGGCTAGTTAGCTTGTTGGCTACCTAGCAAAAGGACAATCAAACATTTTATATTTAGTACAAGTTTTTAAAATATTACAACATTTTCCATGTTTTATAGCGGTTGTACCGAATGACCTGATGTTTCGGGACATGCGTATGAGCAAGTGAAAACATCAATTTTTCAAATAGTTAAAAGACAGTTAGTTACTTTGCTTCACGACCATGTGGTCCTTTGCAGGTGTCTGAATGATGTCACATCCTGTCACTTCATATTGACCACATGACTTGATCCAAAATGATCCCTTCAAATCGGTTACTCCGAATGACATCAATGAAATTAATTTTTCCGGACATTCTTTCTCATAACAAAGCAATGACTTCTACACATAATTTCAATACCATTTTGCACTATGTTGATATATGATGTTATAAAATCATGCCAGAATAAAAAATATATACATTTATTACATTTTAAGATATTTTAATCACAAATGAATTGGCTGTACTGGCCTTTGGACGGTTAAACCGAATGACCTTTTGACACTTCAAAATCTTTAAGATACCTTTATATGTTGCAAAATATAATTTAAACCTTTTGGATTCAATAAAAGAGATCTAGTTTGGATGTCATATCATTGTTTTTTATTATTATTAAGGCCTTTGGACAAAAAAAAAAAAGACCCGTCACATCATTGACCCGTGTGTATCTTAAAAAGAATTGACTACTAGTATAAATAATTATGTATGCTTAGATCATATGTAAATATTTATGAAATTACACACTATTAATTTAACATAAAATAAACAAAAAGGCTGTCAACCTAATAATTATACTGTGACATTAATCAGGCGATCCAAGCTGCCATCAGTCAAGCATTCAAGACCCCTGAAGTTATCCGGCTGTTTGCTAAAAAGCAGCCAGGGCAACTGAGAACGAGACTGGCTGAGGTGATTAACATTTTTAATACTGACATTTTCAAACATTTAAATACCTATACAAAGACTTGTGTTAATATGTTGATGTGATACTGTATGAATTCAGATGGACCGTGATGTGATGGTTGGAAAGCTCCCTCGAGATGTATACACTCAACAGAAAGTGGAGATCCTCACGGCTCTGAGAAAACTTGGCGAGAAGGTGAGAGGGTTATTATTGACACACAAATGCTTTCCTGCAGACATGAATCTATTTCAAGACTGTCGTGTTAAACCATTTCTTATATCTGTGACTTGTTTGAATGCGCAGCTGACAACCGAGGATGAAGCGTTTCTTGCTGCAAATGCTAGTGCCACTCTGAGCCACTTTGAGAAAGTGACTGCGAACCTGGGTAAGATGAGAATCAACCAGCTATTACTATTGAAGCAACTTATGCTTAATAAATACCTCTTTAATAATCAAATTTATCTTTTCTCTCCAGGATCCGAAGATAAGATAATGGCATTGGCCAGTTCTGGAGTTGAGAAGACCCAGACATAAGTCTGGTTTAATAGGATTTTTAAAACAAATTGTGAGCGTGGCCTAAATACTGTCTGTGAGGTTTACAGTATTTTGTGTGTTTTTATGATTTTAACAGTGGTTGCAATTTCTACACTTAGGAAAAGAATTGGCAGATGACATCATCTGGTCACTCAACCTTAAGTATCTACGTTGGGAGTCATCAGGCAGTTATTTGTATTGTATACATCCTATTCATTTTATGTTTGATTGTACATTCTGATTTGGGTACAGTGAAAAACTTGTTTACATTTTCAGTCAAATGTCTCAAATATTTACACATAAAAGCGCATTTTAGAATAGTTCTTATTTTCTGAATACAGAGAGTTAAGATTGCCATTATTCAAAATGATCTTGATTCATTTTTAACCCTCTGGTTGCAATGTAATTTATTAACCTTATCAAGTTGTCTGCCAATACGCCTTTTGGTACTAGTATTTGATAGTAACATAGACTGTAATTACTATGCCTTTTAATTTTGTTTGTCATTACTTTTTTAACCAGTTGTGATATTTGTAAATATTTTGTATTTGAATATATTTGATTATCTGAAAAGTTGTCAGTGTTTGCTGTATTTACAATAAGTGCCTTATTTTATCACATTGCATATTGGATTGGAAAATATCAAAAACAGTTTTGAATTCCATTACAGACTTGATTGAGATCGTTAGAAAATCAATATGTAAATATTTATAGACTTTATATAAAATTCCACACTGCCCATTTAACATAAAATAAATACACACCAAAGACTATAGAATAACAAGACGCGTCACTCTTATTGTTTTGAATGGGAGAAAGTGCAACGCGCAATATGGTGGAATAAGTCCCGCCTTCTAAATAAGAGACAATCGCAGATTGGTAAAGTCGTCGCGTCACTGCAGCAGCCGTTAGAAGCTCCGGTTCCTATAGAAACAGTCAGACGCGCGCCTCCGAAATGAGACGCGCATTTAGGACTGCGCATGCAAGCTTGATCTAGCCTGAAAAATACAGGTTTTTTTGGTCATGATTTGAGCGTTTAGAAACCAAATTTATGAGACAGCTGACAGCTGTCAGATTTCATTGGTGATTTCAAATATGAAATTTAATCGAAAGCTTGGCAAACAGCTTTGGAGAATTTTATGTTTCCCCATTCAAAGAGAGAGGAGCTGCACTTGAATCCCAAAGATGGTCACCGAGTGAAATTACTTGTCTTAAAGGGACTTTAAGATACCTATACAAAGGGATACACATGCTGTCAAACTAATAATTTTACTATGATTTTAGCTAGCTTCGGCCCTGTCCCAAATGGGCACCCTTAAACACTCAGTCTTCCTACGAGTCCGCACTTTCGTGATGTAATGCCGCTTTGATTGTCGGGAAGAAGTCTGCTGTGGAGCTGACAAAAACCCTTCCGAAAACTGTAATGACAAAAGGGACACCCTTGTCTTGTGGACTTCACGACCACACGCACTCGGCGTCTATTTTAAGTCCACAAAACCATGGCTGCGTCCGAAAACCCAAAATGCTGCCTTCGGAGGACACATTTCAAAATAGGAAGGCATCAAGGCACGTCTGAATCAAAAGTTAGCTTCACTTCCTGTTTCCTGAGATACCGTCATCTGATCGTTTTTTGAAGGCAGCATAGATGGCCCTGTCCCAAATGGCACACTTCATGTGCACTTTTGGTCTTGTGGACTTACAATGGCCGCTGTGTGCGCGTGTCCGTTAAGTCTACAAGACCGTAGGGTGTCCCATTTGTCAATTAAGCTTAAAGAAGGGTGCTCGTGAGCGCCCCCTTTGCGGCTGCTATGCGCCCTTCGATGCGCACTTCTGCTGAGCCCGTAAGACTGTGAGCTACGCAGAGGACTTTACCCGGCAGTCAAAGCGGCATTACATTGTGAAAGTGCGGTCTCGGAGGAAGACTGTGAGGGTTTAGGCTCTGTCCCAAATGGCACACTTCTATGCCCTTTCGGTCTTGTGGACTTACAATGGCTGCCACGTGGACGTGTCCGTTAAGTCCACGAGACCGTAGGGTGTCCCATTTGTCAGTTTTAGGCTTCAGAAGGGTGCTTGCGAGCGCCCCCTTTGTGGCTGCTATGCGCCCTCTATGCACACTTCTGCTGAGCCCGCAAGACTGGCCCTGTCCCAAATGGCACACTTCATGTGCACTTTCGGTTTTGCTGAGCCTGCACTGGTGTGAGCTCTGCGGCAGACTTCTTCCCGACGTTACGTCATGAAAGTGCGGACTCGTAGGAAGGCCGTAAGTGTTTAGGGTTCTATTTGGGACAGGGCCTGAGTCCGCACTTTCACAACGTAATGCCGCTTTGACTGCTGGGTAAAGTCCTCCACATAGCAGCCGCAAAGGGGGCGCTCACAAGCACCCTTCTTTGAGCTTAAATGATGAATGGGACACCCTATGGTCTTGAGGACTTAACTGACACACGCACGCGGCGGCCATTGAAAGTCCACAAAACCTAAAGTGCACATGAAATGTGCCATTTGGGACAGGGCCTGTGAGCTACCCGGCAGTCAAAGCGGCATTACGTCATGAAAGTGCAGACCGTGAGGGTTTAGGGTGCCATTTGGGACAGCTAGGGCCAAGGTAGGAAGGCATCAAGGCACATCCAAATCCAGTGTTAGCTTCACTTCCTGTCTCCTGAGATCGTTTTTTGAAGGCAGCATAGATGTATCCTTCGCTGCCTTTGATATCCCACAATCCTGTGCTTTCCATTCTGTGACAGTTGAGCTAGAAAAAGAAAGATGGCGTCCGAAAGTTGCGTTTGCTGGTCAGTTTGTGTGTAAATGTACATTTTTGACCAATATTTTCCACTTTTGATGTCATTTCTAGCGAGAAATTCCTACTGTAGTAATTAAATATTTGTTTAGTTCTCACCAAAGCTTGCGCTATTTTGCGGTAGATCATTAAAGCGTTACACTGCCTCAGATGTCTGTCTGAAATCGGTTTTGTGAGGTGCCTTCATGCACAAAAGCTGCCTTAAAAGTCATTGCCTGATAGGGCAGCGAGGCAACAAGTCAGCTGCCTAGGCTTTCAGATGCAGCCTATAAGTGCATATGAAGTGTGCCATACTGCCATTTGTGTCAGGGCCTTATGCTCTCAACCTTTAAGCAGCATTAAAATTTTTTTATAAATGGTAGATATGAACATTTTTCAGGTTTCAAGCACTAGGTGGCAGCATTACTGTGGTCTGTAATTCACCGTCCTACATCATGAAAGATGAAATGCCTGAGGAAACATGGTGAGTGATTAAAAATCCTTCGGGTAAGGAAACGCATTTCTTTTCCTCAAACTTTGAAGTATGAGGATGTTAGAGGATTAATGATGTATTTTTAATGCTGCTTTTAAACTCTATAACAGATGACTATGTAGAGGTTACTGAATGCTATACTAAGTAAATAATATATGAAGATTATAATAATATCAAATTACATATATATAAGGTCAAAGTGGGCATAGAAATTGTGTGTAGCATATATAATTATCAAATGAAATAATCTGAACTCCGACACAACTTTATTCCCATCTCATCCTTTATTTTGTTCATGAGCAAGCATCAACTTCACTATAATTATTCCTCTGAATAATAGAAAAGTGAATGAGCTGGAAGGCAGCATCCAACAGTTCTACAACATCCCCAGTTTTCATTTCTAGAGCAAAAAAATAAAAGTAATTCAAAACGTGAACAATGACCACTGAAGGCTGCAAATCTGTGACAGATAATCTTTGATTCAGTAGTATTACCAGTCTCCTGACCCATCTACACCACTCCAATCCCACAGTACCATGTGCCAGTTACAGGAAATATTTATATCTGTGTTATACATGCAAAGACAATGCCCTGTTACATACTCACCATCTGCAGCCATTCACACTCAGCACAGACTCAGGTTATTTATTATGGAAAGTTTCTGCGCCAGTGTCTTAAAATCATCAAAAGCACATGACAAAATCACATTGTTTGAAATACATTTCACATGATTTTCCCTTGAGAAACTGCGGATGAATATTTGCATCAGGGGAAAGGAGGGAAGATACAAACAATTGTGCGATTTTCAGTACAAACATTGATTTATACTAAATTTGGTCTCATGGAATGGTCTACATCGAGCAAACGTTTTCAAAATGATTGTATGTTGAGAATACACTGTGAGAGGCTATTACATTTGTGTGAGAAATCATTATGTATCTGGTTCTTGTGAATTTCATGCTGCCCTCACCAGGAGATACACTTCAAGATCACCTTTCACTATACACATATTGTTAAACTCATACCCACATATGCTGCCTATAATAATGTACATCTTTTCAAAGTGGATTTCCTCAAACATGATTTAGTACAATATTCATTGATGATACAGTATGGACCTATTTTCTCTACACATCAACATGAACACAAGACATCTAAGCTGGACAATTAAAACGTCCACTCTTGATAAAACTAGCTGCTGATCCCTATCATAACAGAAAATGAAATAAAACCAAGTTAAAATCACTTCCCCATACCTGTAAGAAATCTAATATTAAATAATTATAAAATGAGAAAATTGCAACAACTAAAATGGCATGGATGAGTGTTTGGTTAGTTGTGTTATTAATGCGCTGTGATAGGCAAAAGGCACTCCCAACTCCACCAGCTGAAATCTGGACCTCTCTTTAAAAGGTCCTGTCAATTTTTGAGGGGGACCTGATGACCAAAACATATAACAAAAACTAAAACCTATAAAGAAATAACTGACATTTCTGAGAAAAAAAAAAAAAAAAAATCTCGCATCGCCCTTTCACGGGTCACAAAAATAGACCTTCTCGACAACTTCCCGCATTTGTACCTTTTCTGACATAACATAAAATTATATTCATACCACCAATCACAACAAAGCCTTGTAGCTCAGGCCTTAAACTGAGAATAATCATGCATGTAAACAACAACAACAACAACAAAAAAGTCTGAATGAAGTACCCTAAAGCTTCACGTCCGTCTTTACTAAACAATCAAACAATGTACAATCTCCTAAATAATTAACATTCTTTTTCAAGCCCAACGGGAACGGAATATTATTTTCCCCAATAACTGACCATTTTCGAAATGTCCAATCACAGTAAGAAAATGAAACTATGACATGGATCTGAGAGCAACTACGAGGAGAAATGACCTGCAAATCTGGAGTAGATTGATAGCGTCACCAAAAAGGAATAAAAGTTTACCAAATGTAAACAAATATCTTTACACAACTCTACAGTACAGTTCCATGTACAATAAAATCTATCGACCATACTGCAAAAATATTTTACGCTTTAACAGTTGAAATTTATTTCATTTAATGCATTCTGGTAGGCAAATTAGCCCTTTTAATGCTTTTAGGGGCCTCGAAATGACAAGAATAACATGGGGTAACCCTGAATTTGCAAAAGAAAAACATCTTAAGCCAGGTTTTTAAGCAACAGAGGTCTGTTAAAACAGTACACAACAGACGTTGCAATGCTCACATTGTCGATAATCACCAGCGCACCCGTTTTCCATGTCATTTCACTCATAAATGTTATTCAGACTGGGTTATTAGAGTGCATACTGTGATTCCAATTGGTCTCTATTTGTTACAGAAAATACAAGCACTATCACTTAAGAATGGCTTAAATAACTGCAGTGTGTCTAAACTGTACAACATACAGTACCACGTGAAAAAAACAACTGTATATTCATCACTCGTATGTGATAATTAGTCCCCAAAACGTCACTGATTTAAAAACATTGAAGCCTTGGTGTAGCATTTGTGCCATTGCAAGCCCAGCTAGAATTAGCATATGTAAAGCCGAAGCACTGAACCAACTCCACGCCCACCCAACAGTACGAAACGAAACAAAACGGAACGAAACAAAAAGATGCACACCCACCTCCAAGAGAAAAGACAAAATGAATGACACTTTGCCACAGAAACCTCAGCCTCTGTCATGGGTTTCTCTCTATGAAGCGGACGTCTTTTGTACGAGCATGAGATTTACCAAAGGTTTCTGAAACATGCTAAGAGCATCTGACATAAATATTCTACAGCAGGTACTGTGTCTGACCGTTGGTTAGGCTTTCACTAACACATTGACTAATTACATGGTTTCGTCTTATTTACAAAATATCAAAAAGCAGTTGTATTCTTCCATACCAATGATTGCAAATCTTGCCATGCAATATAAAGAGGAAAAAAAGTGATCAGAAAGCATCAAAGAGTTTTTCCTCTAAATTTCCCGAGCAAATTAACCTAAAACGTCAGGTGCAAGGAATATACATTAAATCATTCTCGGAGCTCGACTTGAAAGGAAAAGTGCAGGGATGTGTCCGAACACGTCTTAAAGGAAATGCAAATGTACGCCAGGATTCCCTCGGAAAGGACAGAAAAAGATTCAATAAATTAGGAACTTGTATTGAGATATCTGTGATACTATACTACACTGAATACCACCATGATAAGATGTCAGTAGGGAAGCCTCGGCGGGTGGAAATGAAGCGGACTGCAACACCTGTCACGACAGACACCGGATATATTTGCATTTATATTGTACATATATCGTATAATCGTTTAGTTTTCAGCGTTTTTACGCATGGCTCCTTGGGTAAGGGGAACATGGGCGTCCCTATTGGCAGAGGGACGTGACTGTGCAGGGGTGGATTTGTCATTGTGTGTGAGTGTGTGTGATCTTAAAGTAGTGTGTACTGTGTGTTTGGGAGGATCAGTAGTTGAGGGTAGAGTCGTCCCACTCCAGCTGCTGCTGTCTGCTCGAACCCTGCTGGTCTTCCTGTTCGCCGCCCTCATCTTCACTGCTGTCTGACTCTGCGCTGGTGATGTCGTCTTCCTCCTCTCCGTCCTCGCTCTCTTCCTCTTCCTCATCTCCTTCCTCTTCGCTACTGTGCTGGTCTTCGTAAGTCTAAGAGAAAAAGACAATTGGAGGTTCATTAAACTGTATAAAAGATGTCTGAGGATTCATTCAAATGAGTTGATTCATGAGGAATCAAATTCGTTTTTTTTTTAGAGCAGGCGTTGCCGAACTTTTTTTGTCAGCTGAACCCCCTAGACATAAAATATTTACCACCTGAAATTTTAATAGCTTAACAACACATTTGTTATTCACAGTTCTCTGATGTTGGCTAATGGTCACATGACATGCAAGTGAACAGATAAAATATCATCCTTTTTAGTAAGTGAAATTATATTATTTTAAAATATAAATTATGCCAATGTGAATGCAAATTAAGTAAATCTAGCACACGCTGCATTCCTGAAATGCTTGTTTGTGTGTGTATGTGTATGTGTATATACACATACACACACACACACACACACACACACACACACACACACAACAATAACTTTTTTGCTCACCAGCCGCTGTGGCTAGTGGTTTTCTAGTAGTTACTAGCCACTCAGCATTTTCACTGGCCACAATTTTGACATTGATACCATGGGGGAAAAACTGCCATATAGATATTTTTAATATCATCTCATAATTTGGCAGCAGGTTTATTAGGCTGCTGTCACTTTAAGACCTGACGCACAGATCCATTATACTGTTACACATGCGTTTTCTTTCTCAACTGTTTACTCTCACTTAAAACTGACTGTGTTTACATGAGTACTCGCCAAGACCGGCATTTGACATTATTTTGTGTGTATTTGACTGTTTAAAAGCAATAAACAGCGAAAAAGAACTCAATTTAGTACTGAGAGGCGGCTTTACGTGCGTACACTTTGGGTGTAAGCACAAAATCTGCGGGAATGAGCAAAATTATGCACAATACACACTAGGGATGCACCGAAACCATTTTTTAAGGACCGAGCACGAGTACCGATACTTTTTTTCTAGTACTCGCCAATACCGATGCCTATACATTTATTAATTTCTCTCTCTCTCTTTTTTTTTTTTTTTTTTGGTGATGTTGCAGTTTTCCAAGCACTAATGAATGCAGGACAGCTTCTTTATTATTACTCTAATGAAAAAAGTAATAATTTTTATGTGCTTGTCACAAACTTAAAGAACAAAAATTTCACAGTGTCCAATAACCTTCAAAGGGCATAATTACCAATATATATAATTGTTGTTATATAAAAAGAAATTTACAAACAAATTACAAACAATACAACAAATACTATAGAGATACAAATTAAATAAACTTGTTTTTCAGATACAGTAGGTTTATTTACCATGTATACATTTATTTAACATATTTTGTTGTTTTAATGACAAATATAGGCTACGGTCCCTTTAAGACCGAATCCATGGATACTGACACATATCCTGTTTTCACCCAAATGTTTACGTCCACTTAAGCCATAACCGACTGTATTTACGTGAGATACTCCACATGATGGACATTTTGACAACTATGTGTGCATTTGACCATTCAGGCGCGAGGAGAACTGATCACGTGCAAGAAAGAGAGAGAGAGAGTCATTCAGCGCGATTCCGTCTATCCCGCCTTCACTAATCAATAACGAATTGTGACTGAAAGCATGCAGTTCGCAATGTGTGTGTTGTCATCATTAATTTTGAAGTATTTCCACACCTCTGAGGCTGACATTGTTTCTGCTGCTGCTGCCGGTGTCTTAGTGCATGGAAAATTCTGTCAGTTATGTCACACGTGAGGTATCGGTGTTTGGTATCGGGGGTATTTTTACGAGTACATGAGCTTGGTATCGGGCCCGATACCGATATTGGTATCTGTATCGGTGCATCCCTAATACACACAATCCCACACCTAAATGCAAGCCCTGTAACACTAACAATATTAATCCGGAGCAAATGAGTGAGCGAGAGAAGGCGGGTGTGTGTGTCATCTCGCTGTCATGAGATAAGAGAGCGAGAAAGCGCAGCTGGTATCATGTATCTATTATGCAGAACTTAGTTTATTATTTCTGATGCCTTTTAAAAGACAACTGAAAAATGCATATAATTATATATAAAATTCAACCCACCAAAGTGGCTAGTGTGGCGGGTGTTAATGTCGAGCCCTGTATACACACACTTATACTTGTATATGTGGTCTACATAGGTTTATACTGTACAAACTGTATATTCTGTCCCCTTACACTAACCCAACACATCACAGAAAACGTTTGGCATTTTTTAATTTAAAAAAAAAAAAAAAAAAACTTCAGTATTTGTTTTTTTAAGTCACTTGGTTTATGAGGACACAGGAAGTGTCCTCGTAAACCATGTTTATGTTGTAATACCCATATAATAATACAAATTTGTGTCCTCATAAACCTGTGTCCTCAAAATATACACATTCACACACACACACACACACACAAGGCCTGTTTGCAAAAACAGATGGTTTATTTCATCCCTACCCTCTATAGTGGAGGCCTGTGCTTTATGGACCACAGTTAATGATCTCTCTATAAGGTCAATATCTATGAAATGGTCTAGTTTAATACTACTCAGTAATCATACTGCATACAGTTCAGTTAAAAGAAAATGTATTTTAGTGGACAAATGCACAGAAGAAGGAGGGATGGTTATAACAGTGTATTTTTACAACCGTGCAAAGAGTTTTTGATGGGCTCAGCCCTCTGCTGCATTAACTATGTATGAGTGCTCTGAGAGTGCTGAGCGAGCTCTGTTTTAAGAACGCACCTCCATTGGGTTGACAGGTGATGGTTAGGGCCGAGTCATCCCAGTCCATCTCGTTCTCTTTGCCATTTTCCTGGTCCCTCATTGTGCTCTGGTGGGCAGCACGGATACGGAACACACCCAGGATGATCATAAACACAAGGAAGCTCACGCACACAACAATAACGATGGTGGCGGCACTGGGGACAACTGTGAAGAGTGGGGAGATACAGATTAGCATTGGGTATTCAGGATGGAAAAAAAACGAAAAGAGGTTGTCTCAGGTGACCCTTGCCGGCTGTCCAGATTTTGTAGACAGCACTCGTATATAATCCCTAAAAGTGCGCCATTAAAAACAGGCTAAGTACACGGTGCTCTATAACTGCCCTACTTTTTAAATTGACCTTAAGCTGCGGAAAAACTCATGGAAAGAAACTGAATTCAGTTTTGAGCTTGGCATTTAACAGATTATTCGTTTGATTACAAAGTCTGGATTATCTTTAATGAGAGATTAGTGCTGTAATCTAGGAGAGATACTTTGAGAGATGAGGCAGCCAATGAAACGTCTTTATCCTTAAGAGAAGCTGAACAGATGGATTAGAGGAGGGGTGGAAAAGGAAACAGAGGAATAAAGAAGGTATACCCGAGGCCTGATGTGTGTTGGCCAGGTTGTGTCCAGACAGGTCCACTGAAGCGTGTTGTACTTGGTTAATGAACTGAGGTTGAACCATAGCATTGTTAGCATGATCCATGGGGTTTGCTGTATGGATCACGTTGACCTGATTACATAAAAGATAAAGACGGTCACACAACCGCCATCTGCACAGTACAGTAAGGCAAGTGTATTTATATAGCACATTTCATTCACAATGGTAATTCAAAGTGCTTTACATAGAAAATAATTCTAAAATAACAATAAAAGCAGAGAATAAAAATGATTAAATAAAAGTTATAAAAAGAATAAAAAGATACACAAATAAAATAAAGTGCAATCAGTGCATTCTTGCTACAGAATCAGTCTTTGCATATCCTTATTTGGCTATAGCCATATATATATAGCATTATATATATATAGCCATATATATATATATATATATATATAGCATTTTTATATTTACAGCACCCTTCAGAAATTAACCAGTGATTTATATATTTGTATATAAATATATAATAAAATATATATGGTTAAAACTGTAGTAAAACTAAAACCTTATTATATAAGCTTTAATTAATCTTAACCTTAAAAAAAGAAAATTATATATCAGATATATTATAAAAAATATATATATTATATTTAATTTATACTAATATATACACTACCATTCAAAAGTTTTGGGGTCGGTCTTATTCTCATCAAGGCTGTATTTATTTGATCAAAAATACAGTAAAAACAGAAATATATTCCTGTGATGCAAAGCTGAACTTTTGGCAACTTTTACTCCAGCCTTCAGAAATCATTCCAAGATGTTGATTTGGTGCTCAAGAAACATTTATTATTATTATTATTATTATTAGTGTTGAAAAGCTTGTGCTTCTTAATATTTTTTTTTGGAAACTGTGATTTTTTTTTCAGTATTCTTTGATGAATAGAAAGTTCAAAAGAAAAGCATTTATGCAATTTAAAATGTTGACATTATAATCAATATTTGCCATCAAATAGCATAAATGCCTCTTTTGAAGGTTCTATTCATCAAATACAGAAAAAAAATTCAAAAAAGTTTCCAAAAAAATATTATGAAGCACAAGCTTTTCAACACTGATAATAATAATACATGTCTTTACTGTCACTTTTGATCAAATACATCCTTTTAATATATCCATTTAATGCATCCAATACAAATATTTCTTAAGTTTTAATATCTTACCAAAAAACTCTTACTGACCACAAACTTTTAAAAGGTAGTGTGTGTGTGTGTGTGTGTGTGTATATGTTCTTGTATATATGGTTTATGAGGACATCAATGTGTATAATAACATGGATATTACAACGTAAACATGGTTTACGAGGACACAGGAAGCCAAATGGCTTAAAAAAAACATACTAAATGGTGTTTTTTTGAAATTCAAAAAATGCAGACAGTTTCCTGTGATGGGTAGGTTTAGGGGTAGGGGTAGTGTAGGGGGATAGAATATACAGTTTGTACAGTATGAAAACCATTACACCTATGAGAGAGTCCCCATAAACCATATATACAAGTATGTGTGTGTGTGTGTGTGTGTGTGTAGGGTTAACTTTCTTAGATGTAACTGTAGGTACTGTGGCATTTTGGATACTAATAAATTATGACATAGAGGACAGTGTGCGGTCAGCCATACCTCGACTTTGAATTCATTGCTGATGTAGCGGCCATTGAGTTCAGAGCAGACAAGTTTAAACTTCCTGTCAAACAGAGCCTCTGTGTGCCAGTTCCTGTAGCGGATCAGGTGCAGGACCTGTTCATAGTTTGCCATGGTGTTAACCCCTGGGGACAGAGACAAAATGTAACCATATGTTGTTAAGATTACAGTATAGAAGCTTTTATTGCCAATAGATCAGTCAATCAGCCAGATACTAAATATTAACTACTGTGAACAAAACTCACAAAGAGAATCCAACACATTTGTGCAACTACACTGCAGTTGTTAGTTGATGCAGATGGATGAGTACCTGTGATGACCATGCCCACGTTAGAAGAGCTCATCTCCAGAGCTCTCTGCTGGATTTGGGCCAGATCCACCTCCAAACTCTCATGATCTCCATTCAGATCATCTCCCACTACAGTCACCTCGCACGTGTCCAAGTTATGCATGATCTCCTCAGATACCACCGTCTCTTGCACTGCCAAAAACAACAGCCATCTGTCAGTAAATCAGATCGGAGCTTCTTCATTTGATTGAATTTGATCTTGGAAAGACTTGTTCAGAATCAGTCCACCATGCATTTCTATGGCAAATATTGATTCGGAGGAATAAAGTAACCTGTAAGAAATACTTACAATGCACTAAAATGTCAAAATAAAAACATGAGTCAAGAGAAAACCTCTTAGACTGTCTTTTCCTGAAGCATAAGCTATACAGTTCATCCAAGAATCCATTATATAGACTCCTTCGGATGACACCATCAGTTTTTCTAGCACTTTCCTATACACAAATGTCATACAGGTTTGGAATAAATTCTGACAGAATTTTCATTTATGGGTGAACTGTCCCTGTAAATAATATCGCTTGTAGTCAATGGGCATTTTATGATGCTTATCCTACAACTTTCTTTCTCTTTCATTATCCATTTCCCTTGTCCCCATACTTGCAATGCACTAAATCTTAAAAAAAAAAAAAAAAAATCATGAGCTAAGAGAAAACCTCTTGACTTTCTTTTTTTCCCTGAAACATTAAGCTATAAATTGAATCCCAGAATCCATTTACAGACTCCTACAGGTAAAAACATCAATATGTCTAGCATTAACTTCCAAAACATTAAACATTTTAATCACTTCTCCATGTCCATTTAATCATGTCATTGAAGCCCGTTTTACTTTAACTCTTGCACAGATGACAAAAGGAGAAATGCAGCAAAATGTTCAAGCCATATTACAACATAATTTTCATTTTAAGTTGAACTGTTCTTTCAAATAATTCCTCTTGCAATGAAGAAACTACTCCCAGGCAATCTGTTTTCTGATGGTTTATCCTACAACTTTTTTTTCCTCTTTCATGTTCCATTTTCTCTCTCTCCAGCTTTCTCTGCAAAATATGCGAATCTCACATTCCCAGCATACCTGTGGGATCATCCTCGCCTTCGGCCTCGGTCTCAGCTTCCACCTCCACCTCACGAGTGATGGTACTGACGATACGCAGCTCAGGGAAGAGCGTAACACCCTCCGTGCTCTCAAATTCAGCTGCTCCACGTGCAAAATGGTCAATTCCACTGAGGCTGATCTTTGGCTCCTCTGGCTGGAGAACCATCACATAGCCTTCAGAGTCTGGCACGGAGATGCACGTCTCCTCATTGAAGCATCTATAGAATTACGAAGCAGATAAATAATAATGCGTTCACTATTATGACTACACTAAAAGTATGACAAGATCACTTCTTTTAGGTTTTCTATTTTGTTAGTTATTTTGGAACAATAATATTATAAAGTGGGTGGGGCTAGCTAATATGATGCAGCTGAATTGAAATAATGGAAACTAACTTGACAGTGGTGGTGACACGCAGATGGCGGATTCCTGGAGTGGGGAACTGCCGGGAGTTCAGGTAGGAGATGTGCTGCATGACCTTCTCAAAGCTCTCAATGTCATCTCCCTCCAGGCTCAGAGAGGACTGGTTGGGGTTAAACTCCACCTAGAGAAAGACAGGGAAACATATATCCATATATCCACCAGTGCTGTCACTGTTAGAAACTTAAAAAGAAGAAAATGTTGCTTTGGCAAGAGTTTTTAATATTTTTATCTTGTAATAATTTCACAGTTACTCTCCAAATTAAGGTAGAAACAATGGCACATTTTTATGAATGAAGGCCAGTATCACTGATACTAATACTGATGTCTCTATAAATTTTTTAAAAAGAAACAAAAAACATTAATTATAGATATTCAACATTACAGTATAACTGAAATCTATCAACATGTTTATTGGGCTTTAAAAAATGACTTTTAATTTAAGTGAACTTTAAACAATCTTTACATAAATCCATTATAATAAATGTCATACACTACCAGTCAAAAGTTTGGAAGCATTACTATTTTTAATGTTTTTGAACAAAGTCTCTTATGCTCATTAAGGCTGCATTTATTTCATAATAAATACAGAAATTTAAAATTATGTTTTTTTATTTTAATATACTTTAAAATATAATTTATTTCTGTGATCAAAGCTGAATTTTCGGCATCATTACTCCAGTCTTCAGTGTCACATGATCCTTCAGAAATCATTGTAATATGCTGATTTATTATCAATGTTGGAAACAGTTGTGTTGCTTAATATTTTTTTGGAACCTGTGATACTTTTTTCAGGATTCATTGATGAATAAAAGGTTAAAAAGAACAGCATCTATTCAAAATATAAATCTTTTCTAACAATATAAATCTTTACTATCACTTTTTATCAATTTAACACATTCGTGCTGAATAAAAGTATTCATTTCTTTCAAAAAAAAGAAAGAACCCCAAACTTTTGACTGGTAGTGTATATATATATATATATATATATATATATATATATATATATATATATGAATAGCCCAAAAGAAACAAAGAATTGTTTGAATTGCGTTCTTCAAAGTTCACATCCACTCACCTTCACAGCAGAGGCCACTTCTTCTGGAAGCTGCACGTCAAGACCTTCCTTGCAGGTGTACAGGCAGTCAATAACCTTCTTGTTTTCCAGTTTGCCGGAGCGGATCATGAGTCCTGCCAGGTTGCCCCGGAAGTACTGAGTCATGCGGGCGCTGCCACCTACACAAATCCGAAGGGGGACAGAACCTATTAGATACCAAACATATGCTCTGTTGAACTCAAGCATGCTTGGTGTGCACAGGCCACGTGACTGATGCTCATGCATGTTATGTGTTCTGTGCCGGTGCCGCCGGTGTCACACAGGATGATGGATGACCTAATTCAGGCCTGTGGCCTCATGCAACTCTTGGTGGGAGAAAAAAAAAAGGCAAATGAATGGGAATGAACACAAAGAGGCACATAAAAATGGAGGCAACATGATTGAATAAATCTACACATATTTGCATATTTCTAAATGGTTCGGCAGGGAGTGTTATTAACATTTAAGGAATAGGTGACCCAAAAGGAAATTTGGTCATTATGTTGTTCCAAATGCGGTTTGCGATTATTATTTTGAACAAACAGGTAGAATTTTTTTTGAAAAACCTTACGCTGCTACTTCTATAAAACGACAGTTAAGAGTGGCCAAATCTGTCAAACTCCAAAAAGACAAAAACTCCATTGTAATTTGAAACCATACAATGGTCTGAAAAATTATTTACACCACAGTTCAAAATGTAATATTCCATTTAAATATATTTGAATATATTTTCAAATGTAATTATTCCTGTGATGCAAAGCTGAATTTTCAGCATTATTACTCCAGTTTTCAGTGTCATGTTGATTTGATGCTCAAGTAAAATTATTATTATCTTATTATTATCAATGTTGAAAACAGTTGTTCAGTTTTTTTCTTTTGTTTGTTTGTTTTTGTTTTTGTAGAAACAGTAATTTTTTTCAGGATTCTTTGATGAGTTCAAAAGAACAGCATTTATTTGGAATAGATTTTTTTTTTTTTTTTTAATTATAAATGTCTTTGCTGTCTCTTTTGATAGAGTTAGAGCTTGAAAGATGTTGTTCTAAGCATAAAAATTCTATAAATGCTATTTTTGTGTATATTTGTTTGATATACGTTTGAAACAACATTTTCAGTTTGAAACAACAGAATTTTCATTTTTGGGTGAACTGTCCCTTTAAGATGAAAATGACAGTGTGGTATGTTTCTAGCTGCATGTAATGTCCTCTATACTATGACTGCATCTGAAGGACACAGAGATGATGCGGGAGCGGTCAGAATGACCTCAGCAGTAATATGACACTGAGTGATGCTGTAAAGCAGAGGCAGCAAGGTCAAACAGTGAGAAATGAGACACTGTCTGCTGCACTGATACCACTGGCATAAATAATCCTGCAAACCGCAGCAAGGAATGCAGCCAAACCATCTGATTTATCATAAACACATGCAGATCCCTAAGGTCAGTTGGACTTTTTTTGCTTGTAATATACTGTGTGTCTGCTGTGTACTTCTCCAGATCTGCAGGCAAACTGAAATTAGATGGAGTTGGATTGATGAATTAAGAAAACAAAATGAATAACAAGACAGGCAGGGTTTATGACATGGCGTCTCTCGACTCAATCGCATCATGCTACAAATGTTATGCCGTTGCAGACTGAAGCTGTGCACATACGGTCCTCCCGCAGCCGTATGTCACGCTGCAGAAGAACCGAATATGCGCAGGCCGTTAATAGACGTGCGTATATTGACATATTGGAGTGATCAGGAAAGACATGGGCAACCTGTCAAAGGCTCTGAGAGTGTCTCAGTATCATTGTCATGTCCTGAGAGGTCTGTGGAGGTAAGACAGAAGAGCAGGGAAAGACCAGGGCTCAATATAGTCAAGGGAAAGAAAGTCACTTGATACATATTGTCATGCATTAAAGACTCCATGAAATGGTTCTCATTCTAGAGCACACTTTATTGAACAAACATTTGTAAAGTATTGTGAAAGACAGAGCGACAGACAGACAGACACAGACAGAGAGACAGCGTGACAGACAGACACAGACAGAACGACAGACAGGAGAGACAGACAGAGCGACAGACAGAGCGACAGACAGAGCGACAGACAGACAGAGCGACAGACACAGAGAGCGACAGACAGACAGACACACACACAAACACAGACAGCGCGACAGACACGGACAAGGCGACAGACAGATAGACACAGACAGAGAGACAGCGTGACAGACAGACACAGACAGAACGACAGACAGGAGAGACAGACAGAGCGACAGACACAGACAGAGCGACAGACAGACAGAGCGACAGACACAGAGAGCGACAGACAGACAGACACACACACAAACACAGACAGAGCGACAGACACAGACAGAGCTACAGGAGCAACAAACAGACAGAGCAACAGCCAGAGCGACAGACAGACAGACAGCGACAGACAGACAGAGCGACAGACACAGAGAGCGACAGACAGACAGACAAACAAACACACACAGACAGAGTGATAGACAGACAGACACACACACACACACAGACAGAGCGACAGACAGACAGACACACACACACAGACAGAGCGACAGACACAGACAGAGCGACAGGAGCAACAAACAGACAGAGCAACAGCCAGAGCGACAGACAGACAGACAGAGAGAGCGACAGAGAGAGCGACAGACAGACAGAGCGACAGACACAGACAGAGCGATAGACAGAGCGACAGACACAGACAGAGCGACAGACAGAGCGACAGACACAGACAGAGCGACAGACAGAGCGACAGACACAGACAGAGCGACAGGAGCAACAAACAGACAGAGCGACAGACAGAGCGACAGACAGACAGAGCGACAGACACAGAGAGCGACAGACAGACACACACACACAGACAGAGCGACAGACAGACAGAGTGACAGCGACAGACAGACAGACAGACAGATAGATAGATAGATAGATAGATAGATAGATAGATAGATAGATAGATAGATAGATAGATAGATAGATAGATTTTCCAGGAAGAGAATTTTTTTTTTAAATAACAAGTATTATTATAATTAATAATAATAATAATAATATTAAGCATTTAATAACAATAATAATAATAATAATAATAATAATAATATAATAAGTATTTAATTCAAGTTTGTGATATTTTTATTTGATTAAATGTCATTTATTAAAAAAAATCAATACTATTACTACTAATAATAGTAGTAGTAGTATATATTATTATTATGATTTATTAACAACAATAATAATAATCATGATTTAATAATAATAAAATAATAATCATTATTATTATTATTATTAAATCATGATTATTATTATTATTATTACTGTTGTTATTATATAATAATAATAATAACAACGATTAATGATTACTATTACGATTACTATTAATATTAATACTAATATTAGTAGTATATAATAATATATTTATATAATTAGTAATATAATTACTACTATTGTTGTTGCTATTATTATTCATAATAATAATTATTATTTTATTATCATTGTTATTCAATAGTATTTGTTTTTATTAAACAGCAACGAAACTCTGATTTTGATGTAATGAGGTCTTTAAGATCATCTAATTCATGACATGTGTAAAAAGATTTTAAACTATATCTGTGACTGGGGTTATGAAATAGGCAACTCTACAAATTGCAAACACAAACTACTTACTAATATAAAGCATGCTTACATTTCAACTGCGGCTGGGGACAAAGAGGTTTCAAGTCTAAACCTGAGATTGCATCATTGTTTGTGAGGAGAATCAATAGATCATTAGCGAGTGTACCTTGCCAGCAGGCGCCGATGGTGAGCTGGGTTTCTATCTTGGAGGCATGCAGAGGGTAATCTTCCGTGACCAGGAAGGGCTCAAAGGTGGCACCATCCACAAACAAAGTCACTGCTGGGAACTCGATGTTCAACACGTAGTGATGCCATTCCTTATCACACACCTGGGAGGAGAGAGACTAGATCAGGGCCTTGTTTTAACTACAGACTGCATCAGCGCAAAAGAATTCAGAAGAACTTGAATGGTTATTTACATTGAGAGGACAAACCTTAAGTTTACCTTCCTAAAGCCACAAAGAACTGTTAGATTTGCTTAAAACAGGATTTTTAAGGTTTTTAAAGCTAAGGACCCTCAGTTATGATGATGCCCTAGCAAGGGATATACTTTATATATGTCCTCAGAACTGTTTGAAAAAATCCTAGCCTAAAGTATTTAACATTAAGTAGATAAAACAAATGCCTTATGTAAAGATTTATGTAACAGTCCTAAAAGCTATGAAAGGTTGACAATGGTTGATAAAAGTTAAATCTGTTGGTTTAAAATGCATGCTTCTACATCTAAACTATATCCTCGGAGGTCATATTTGTTCTTCTAATAAATGTATAAATGCATTTATACTTAATTCTGTGTAATCCAGAAGTTTTTCCATTTCCATGCCACATGTGGACCATTTGGATAGAGAATGTTATTGAGCAACAGCTTAATTTAAGTATGTTTATGCCCTAATTTAACACATGAGCTGATCTATTCATTGCTAGCAGGCTAAACATAGTGTTTAGCAAAACACAAGGGAGTCTTTCAAAACTGAGTACTTCTGAAGGGCCTTAAGTTGACTCACTTGATCGAGTTTCCAGTGGAATTCAGCCGGTTTGTAATTCTCAGACTCGGTGGGTTCCTGACGCAGCAGCAGAACAAGACGACAGTTGTGTACATACAGCGAATAGTGGTGCCTGTTCATTTCTGCGGAAGACACATATACAGGAATAAAATAACACTTCTGTCAATGCTAATACGTGTTAATACACTTGTTTATCACATGACAGACTGCACGTTATAATATTTTGTTTTTCACACAAAGACGCAGATGAAAGGATTTAATATAAACTGTGCTGCACTGTACACGGATTGCTGCAGCCACACTCTCCCAGCAAACAATAAAGCAACTTCCAATAAACGGGGGCATAACTGTGATGTAATCAGCCTTACATAAGCCCCAGCAGATGAGCTTTTTCTAACGCAGGGAATTTTGCTTTTATGACCAGAGAGTGAGAGCATAGTGTGAGATTCCCAATTCACAGAGCTACTACAAGCAACCATTTCATAACCTTCAAAATTGTTATGAGACACTTCTCCAGTGATATGTTTCCAAGGACGCTACTCCATAAAACCAATTAATATGATTATATATCATTACATACTTCCAAATAGGATGATATGTTTTTTTTGTTTTTGTTTTTGTAGTTAATGCATTAAATTCATTTTAAAGGAAAGAAAACAAAATTAAACTTATGATTATTTTGTTCAGCAATGTCAAAGCATTGCAGAGATACAGCCTCAAGAGTAATTTCGGCATCAAGCTTCTAATTCTTTGCTGTGGTTTCGTCTATCAACATGAAATCCGTAACATTTTACCGACATGGTCTGAAGATGATGCGACTCAATTTTGGTGAAAATTGGATCAACGGTCTAGGAGTAGTTCGAAAAAGTATGTTTTTAAAGAAAATCAGCATGACCCATGGAATCAGTTAAGATCAGTCTTATTAAAAAAGGCCACATTTATATAAATCTATTAGCATTTTTTAAAATTTCATTATAACATTTGACCACGAAGAGGCGCTGTCTCAAAACCTATTGTGTACCTTCAGAGCATGGTGCCGATGGCACATCCTGGTACATCAATGCATTCATAAAATATAGCATTTTATATCATAATACAGTATTGTAGTTAAAGGCAATTTCATATTTTGTTCAATTATAGCGCCACCAAGAGGCACAATCCCACCACTTTTTTTATGTGTCCTCATGGTGACCCCATACATGTGTGTGTCAAATTTGGTGAAAATATCTAATTTTGTTTTGGAGTTATATACATTTATATGTATGAGATCATAAAAAAATGACCCCTGGATGACTTTGTTTTGATTTTTTTGCAACTTCCTATCAAAATTTTGACATTTGGGCTGATACATTTGATTAACCAGCTAAAGCTCTGTGTTTCCTACGCTGGTTTCGTCTTGATCGGACTAACGGTTTCGAAAATATTCGCAATCGTTTTTTAAGCGCTAAATCATCACAACGCACAAACCGTAAGGCGAAACCTAGCAAGTTTGGTATCGTTGGACTCGGCAAGGATTCAGGAGTCTAATGACTCCTGAACCACATCAAAAGTTATAAGCATATAAAAAAAAATTTCTCCACTAGGTGGCGCTGGTCCGAAACTTCTCAGGCTCCTTCAGGGCATTGTGCTGATGACCCATACCGAGTTTCGTAACGATACGCTAATGCGTTCATAAAATACAGTATTTTAACACAAAATTCAAAATGGCCGACGGCCAAATTGGCCAATATGGTAAAAATGGATATCTGTGTTGCAGAGATACAGCATTATGTCTATTTTCGCAAGCGCTACGTAAAATTCGTTTGTGTGTTTTTCGAAAACGGTTTGAGAAATCAACTTGAATTCCATAACTTTTTGTCGCCATGTTCTGAAGATGATCTGGTTCAATTTTCATGAAAATTGGAGTAACGGCCTAGGAGGAGTTCGAAAAAGTAGGTTTTTCAGAAAATTCAAAATGCCGGAAAAATTTTCATGACGGAAAATGACATCATAGGGTGCTATCAATTCGTCTTGAGCCAAGGAATTTTGTTTCTAAACCTTACAGTTCAAAAGTTATTAACATAAACATGAGTAAAACTTTGGACTTTTTTCACAATGCCCTCTATCAGTGTGCCAGATTTCACAACTTTCCCGCAAGCGGTTCTATGGGCTGCCATAGACTCCCAGAGCGGAAGAAGAAGAATAATTAAAAAGAAGAACCTTCAGTGCTTGGTCCCTAATAAAAACTAAAAGCCGCAATAAAATAGTGCAGACTGCATCATTTTATCAGTTATAATGTCAAATTAAATAAATGTGTTAACAGCTTTCCTAACACAGTGAATTAATCGCATGCATTAACATATTCATTTTGACAGCAGCCCTACCGAAGATGAAGAGGGCACAAATATAATTTAAGCCATCATCACCCTCTCAGTCCTGTGAGTGTGTTTTTTTCATGTGTGAATGTCATTACCGGTCTTGTCAGAGTTGCAGAGGATGGTCTCCTTCTCCCTGCTTCCAGGTCCATGTCTCATCCACACTGAGATGGTGAAGGGCTCCTTCAGGGTAGTGCTCACCACACCCTCAGGGACCTTGATGGCCTGGGTGCCATTGAACTCAAACACCTGGTCGCTGTCGTGCCCGTTGTCAGTGGGCAAGCCAACGGTCCAATTGGCAGAGTTGCTGGGAGCAGGTAGCAGCTCCACAGTGCCAGTGCTGGCACCTGGATGAGCAAACAAACAGTTACTCACAGTATTCCAAATTATTGCTTGCTTATGGTTCAGCATGTGCCTATGGGATTATGCAGGTAATATGATTATGTAAATTAGTCTAAAACAGTTTACACTCGAGTTGCTTAACTCGAAATTCTATAAAGCAATAAGCACATTTAATGATCTTGATGTTAATGTAACTCTATTATAATAAGAATGTCTAGACTCACCACAGAGCTTGTGCAATGATTTTTCTGAGTAAGTGTCTCGATCGCAGCCCTTGCCGATGTGATTAGTCTCCAGCATGATGCTGGCCTGAATGGAGGTGATTGGCTCCTCGCAGGTTTCCAGGTGCATGCTGGGGAACAGTGCTAGACTTCCTGTACCAGGCTCATATTCAATCCTTTTATTAAATCCTATCAGGATCAGACAGACAGAAAATGTGTCATTCACAAAAAAAAGTATCTGGCAACTCTTTGAAATAAGGTTGTACACTCTAAAATTATTTAACATGAACTAAAAATGAAGAATACCTGATGTATAATAATTTTTACATACATTAAAATGTAACATTAAATGGTGTATAAGTTAACTTTAGTTAATGCATTAGTTAACATAAAACAACATCAAACAGCAAAGAAAAAATACTTTTTATACTTTAACAATTACAGCATTTATTATTCTTTGTTAATGTTAATTTATACATATACACAATTTATAAACTAATTTAATGATTAATTGTGCTATAAAAAAAGTAACAATAAATCCCATGGCCTTCCATAAATAACATATTAAAGAAAAAGATTCTTACAAGCTGACATTTTAACTTGACAAACCATCTTTGAATCATTGTGGGCTTTTCTCAGCAAATATTATTTCTAATAATTATTTTTCATATCATATATAATTAATTTTTTTATCAATTGACAGCCCTAACATACACTCCTGTTCAAAAGTTTAAAGTGGTGAGATTATTTAATATTTAAAAAGACATTATGTTGTTTAAAAGTACAGTAAAAATGGTAATATTGTCAAATATTATTACAATTTAAAATAATTGTTTTATATTTTAATATTTTTTAAAATGTAATTTATTCCATTTATATATTTTCAGCATCATTACTCCAGTCTTCAGTGTCACATGATCCTTCAGAAATCATTCTAATATGCTGATTTGATGCTCAAAAAACACAAAGTTGTGTCCTTGCATCTGCTCCAAAATTGACCCGCATATCCAAGCTTTCCAGCTTTAAACAACAAAATAATACAGCTGTGTTTGCTTAAGTGTATGAGGGACAAAAGATCCCAGAGGTCTTTGATACCTTGCCAGCTTGGTTTGCAGGTGGGCTTGATGTTGATTTTGACAAGGACGTCCTCAGATGCCCGGTTTTTACCGCAGTCGTACGCAGTCACGGTGAGTTTGTACATGCGTTCCTTGCTGTAGTTCAGCTTCTCTGTGTTCTTGATGTTACCTGTTCATAAGGGAAAAAAGTGACAAGCAATGACCTCACATGCCGAACCGAAATGATCATGCTTAAATTCTGGATACATCTCAAGGTGACAGTTGGCTGACATCTACATTAGATGTGCAGATCCTAAAACGCCTGTTTTGCGCAAATCAATTTTTACAGGCACATGAATAACAATGACTTAGAAGTCAATATCACTGTAAGGTCTATAAGCTGAAGTTTTGGCAGGAGATTTGGACTGGCAGCACTTACCATCCTTGTCAATGGTAAAGGGCACATCGGGAGTGACAATCTCATAGCTGCAGATCTGACTGAACTGGAAAGAGCAGTCAGCGTCCACGGCCTCTACCTTCAGGATACTGTCGTACTTTTTGCCCTCAATCACTGTGGCTTTGTAGGACTTCTCTTTGAACACTGGAGAGTACTCATTCACGTCATTCACTTGGATGTGGACGGTAGCCCTGGGGGACATCAAAGCGTGATTAATAAACTAGAATTGGACAAGAGGGAATAGGCACAACAGTGACGCAGGTCTTCTTCGTTAGCAGATGGATGATTCATTTAGGCATATTAATCTGATGGGATGCAGTCATCCACAGGGCCCTCCAGTGTTGAAATACCTCAAACCTGATATCCAGTGATGGGAATAACGTTGTTATAAATAAACGGCGTTACTAACGGCGTTACTTTTTTCAGTAACGATTAACCAAACGAATTACTTTTTCCCAGTTACAACGCCGTTACCGTTACTGATAATAAAATGCCACGTTACTATAATTTATCTCACTGATGCGTTTTTTTATCCGAGGCTCTCTCTCAGCCATAGGACTTGCAATGTTTTTCTCTGGTGTGTGTGTTGGGGTGGGACACATAAGTTAACTGATGATGATGATTGGTGTGTGACTAGAGATGATATACCTGCAAAGCGTTTTGTACAGTTTAGTCATACACAAATACAATTTCAAACCGATAATAATGTACGATGCTCTTCTCTCTCTCTCTCTCTCTCTCTCTCTCTGTGTGTGTGTGTGTGTGTGTGTCAGAGCATCCGACCAGAGCGCAAGCTCAAACCAGAATACCCTTTGTGACATGCTGGATCAAAAATATGCGAAATAAGTTTTTTCTAGTCAACTTGTAGTTGTTCATTTAAGCCATTAGTTAACTAATCACATTTATTTTAATTTAATTTCTTAACTACTGGAGAGAATAAACCATAATAATGAGCATTTACGTAATATAGGCTATATAGCACTCAAGCGCACGCATGAAGCTTGCCATAAAGAACCGGCAAAAGTAATGATTATGAATGTGACAAAAAACAGCAGGATACATTTTAATTGTTTATTAATAAACTAATGTTTTTTGAATCAGTGTCGGCTGCAAAGATGAAGTTGGCATTGCTGACTCTCATCATCTCCGCATAGTAGACGCGCTTAGAGAGAGAATGCACATTTCATTCGGATTACATAATCAGAGAGTAGCCTATTTCTTTTCGTCTTGAATTATTTAGTTTAAAAGTAGACATTTCAAGCTTTCTATAGGTATATTTCTCATGTCTGTGAGGCAGGCAGCCTATACGCTGAGTTTCGGTCAGTTCACGTGCAAGTGATCGCGCCGGCGCCTCCATGTCAGGATTATATTGTCTGCTATATTTGTTTCTTATTTATTAAATCCAGGCAAGTGGTTGATGAAACATTGATTAAAATTAAGATGCAGTTTTTACAAAACGAAATTCACTTTAAAGAAAGGCTTTCTACAAAACAAAAATTAATGAAGTGGTCAAAATCATGTCTAACCCACTCCATGTCTCCTGATATATGATATCCTATCTTACTCATGTTTTTCACTTTTCATAATCAAATAGATGAATTAAAAAAATAACATAGGCATATTTAAACATAAATATGAAACAACGTTTTCTTTAATGGCTACCAAAGTCAGAATTGAGAGATATAAATTCGCAATTCTGACTTTTTTCTCAGAATTGTGAGTTTATATCTCGCAATTCTGACTTTATAATATGCAATTGCGAGTCAGAATTGTGAGATATAATCATAAACTCACAATACTGAGGAAAAACGTCAGGTTTTTTTCCCCTCACAATTGGACATTATAACACGCAATTGCGAGTTTATATCTCGCAATTCTGAGAAAAACATACAGTATGAGATACAGTATAATCTCACAATTGTGAGGAAAAGTTCGATAAAAAGTCGCAATTACCGTTTTTATTTTTTATTTCATGGCAGAAACAAGCTTTCATATAAGTGCTAGATCAAATAATTTTTTTTTTTTTTAATTCTAGCTTTAATTAATTTTGACTATTTTTTGAATAATTAATTTTGATTACTTCATTTTCAGTGCTATATTTTATTAATATCAAGTTGTTGTGTATGGCAAATCTTGTAGGCAACTAATGTACAACTTAACTTATAGCTGACTTACCCATAGTGTTTTGATTTTTGGAAATTCATTAATTATTTGTTAGTTTTCATGTATAAATAAATCATACACTACCGTTCAAAATTTGGGGTCATTATTTTATTTATTTATTTTTTAATTTGGGGTCATTATTTTTTTTTTTTTTTAAATAAATTAATACTTTTATTCAGTAGGATACATTAAATTTATCATTTTTACCATTATAAATGTCTTCACTATTTCAAATAAATGCTGTTCTTTTTATTCTTCAAAACATCCACAAAAAAAAAAAAAAAAAAAAAAATATTACACAAAAATATTCAGCAGCAACTGTTTTTGAACACTAAATCAGCAACTTAGAATGATTTCTGAAGGATCATGTGACACTGAAGACTGGAGTAATGATGCTGAAGTAATTTAGCTTTGCATCACAGGAATAAATTACATGTTAAAATATATTCAAATAGAAAACAATTTTTTTAAATTATAATAATACATCACAATATTACTGTTTTACTGTATTTTTGATTAAATAACTGCAGCCTTGGTGAGCAAAACAGACCTTAGAACTTTTGAACTGCAGTATAAGCTTAGTGGTTAAAGTAAGCTACTTTTTGGCACGTATTATGCTTATGCGGATCATTCTGACTCAGTTCTGGCTCATTCTCCATCATTTCCCGTTCTCTCCATTTTATCAATAAGTGTTGCCAAACAATATACGCACTTGTGAGATTTCTTCATGTTGCCGCCATCAGGTCCCTCTCCACAGTCGTAGGCCTGGATGGTGAAAGTGTGCTCCTTTTGCAGCTCACAATCCAGTTTATCCTTAGCCCGGATCACACCCTCCCCGGTGGACTTATCCAACACCACTGCTTCGAACGGCACATTCTGCCCGTGAATCCTGAAGCCGCAGATCTCCCCTGCAAAAGGCACACGTGTGTTTAGTCAAGCCCACCCGTCAGCCGAAGCGCCAGCTGCCGTTCATGAGATAAAAGAAACCCACAACGAAACTAATAACACGCCACACTCAAATAAGAACAGCCAAAGTTGGTTTGGCAGCCAAAGGGATTGAAACACTGAGGGGAGGTGGGAGGTGAAGGTGTCTGTGGAGGAAGCCAGAAGCACTGTGTGGGATGGGGTGAGTTTTTAGGAAGTGGAAGGGAGAGTTAAAAGGGGGATACTGAGTGTCTGGTCCAAGCCATTTGATCACATTGCATCCAGTCATGCAGTAAGAAACCCAGAATGTGGACAGGCATTTCACAGGAATACTTAATATACAAGGACAGGAAGGAAATGATATGAACCAATGAACAGATATCTGTTGTATTTAATACATACAAATAGCATTAAAGGTGTTTAACGCTAATTTTTGGTTAAAAGTAACACATCTAAACAAGAAAGAAAGGTTAAAATGTTAAGTTAATCATGGGGCGATGAGAAGGATTCATGACAGAGATAAAGCATTCAATCAGAAGTTCACAAATCAAAGCAAATATTCAAACAAACAAGCAAAAAACACTCGTTTGGAGTTTAAATTCCCCTTAAAACTAGATTTTGGTGAGAAGGAAGTCTTCCTGTGCAATGTTGTCTCTCTAAAACCTTAAAAAAAACTGAAAGAATGAAACAATAAAACAAAATAGAGGAGCAGAGGCAGTGAAACTTAAAGGCTGGATGAGAGCTGGGGTTAGAAATATCCATTTGCTTGACATCCACATCAACCAGCAGTAGTTGCCATGCTTTGTATTTCAGATTAGTGGAGGACAGGGTGAAGAGGCTCAAACTAGAGGTCAAACCACACCACAGACCGGACAGCAGAGAGTTTGCATCTTTTAACAATCTCAGCAGGAACTAACCTCTATAGCATCAGAGTCTCATTGATTTTATAATAAAAGTGAACCCCTAAAAGCTACAGGAGATCTCAAAAAACACACTTTTAAGACGTTCGGATTGGCGTCCCCCCCAAGAATCTGGTGTACGAGCATTATTTCCCTTTATTTATTCTGTTTTGGAGCTGAAGCACTGTTAGGATCTGCAAACTTCAATGGATGTCTCATGCATAGATATTTCTAGATTTTGTTATCCCCGCATCACACTTGTCATCCAGTTGCTAAATTTTCATTTCCAACGAATTCAAAGGTGAGAGAAAACTGAAAACCAAAATAAAAAGAAGAAGAACTGGGAAGAGATTAAAAGAGCATGACAGGAGCTTCCGTGTGAAGTGCCGATTTCTTTTGTATTTGCGTTAGTGGGTTAATAAAACGGTTACAAGGCAGTAGAAAGAGCCCGTCATCACCTTCTTTGGTGAAGGTCACCTCAAAACTCTCTACAAGAAGGGAGAAAAGATAAACCCAGGTCAGTCAGAGAAAGAATGAGATGCACAGAAACACAGAGACAAGAAAAAGAAGACAGATGTTACAGAAGCAGTCAAGGACTCAAAATACCTCATTCGACTTTTTGCGCTGGAACAGATTAGGGCCGAGCGATATTGAATATTTATGATCATTTTGTTAGGATATAAAATTAAACAGCACTGGAAATGATTTTAATGTGCTTTTTACTTGGCCATTAAGTTTCCTAAAGAGTGTGCCACAAACTCCTTATGAGAGCATTGGGACAGATATGGTTTAATAGCGTCTCTGATTTTAAACTGAGAAAATAACATTAGAGTTGGTATTCATGTCCATGAATCAGTTCAAACTGTCCATTTCACTGAATTGATTCAAAACTCAGGTTCATCAATACATGTGCATCATCATTAAAATATTTTAAAGATATACGCAAATAAATACTGCTGATTATTTTTCTCCAGATGTACCATAATGCCAACCAATATCGCCCAGTCCAGCTTTTATGCTCTTTGCACTGCAAATATGAGACACTATCTGCATGCGGGAGGCGACATTTGTACCAATTCTGATGGTATTCTGAGTCCTAGTATGACTGTATACAGCACAAAACAGTATACTTGGATGAGTCCACATTAACAGTCACAGAAACACAAAAAACAGCCTTGACCACAGGTGGAAATAGCCATAGAGTCCCTGTTAGGGTTAAAACAATGAATGACTCAACTGTATGAAAGGATAAGGATTAGCCAAAAACTATTCTAATAGTACTAACATTTATCATCACCTGACCAGCACTAAAATTAGCCAACTTCATAAAAAAAAAAAAAAATAATAATAAAAAAAAAAAAGTGTATGGGTTTTTTTTCTGCTTGGCTGATTGCTAAGGTTCCAGTTTGACCCTATCCGTGGCCTCTGCTGGTGGACCTGTCCACCTCGTTTTTATCCCTACAATTAGAGATGGATTTTCCATTAGGATCTGCTGTTCAGAGCAAGTCATGCAGTGGAAGCTTTGTGCCTCATCAGTGCATTCTGGGGCTTTAATGACTGTACATCCCCACACTTCCCTTAAAACCCAGACTGGCCCTTCAGCCCGCATGCCAAGTGCCAACTTCAATAGTGCTCCATTTCCCAACAAGCAAAACACAATGAATATTGATTCTTCCCCTCAGACTGCAATATTGCACAGAAGAATCGATGAAGATGTAACAATAGCTGAGACGTGAGAAACAAGACTAGTGCAGGGGCTTAATTGTTTATTTGATTAGCTTCTGCTTCATTACTGTCTACGGATTTAAGTTTGAGCAGTCTGAAAAACTTAGAGGACTCGCTCACAACGAGTTAGAGGAAATATTGAAATTGACAGCTAGCTGGCACCGAATAGTCCTCCACTGATAGGGACGTAAGAGCTCTCGATAAAGTACATCGTGTTTGCAGTGGAATTCGATGCTGGTTTATAAAAGGCCAGCAGAACATCAATCATGATGCCCCTAATGGGACACTGTACCCTTTGAAGCAATTTTTCCATTTACACTAAATAAATCTAAATGTTCAGCTAAAATTCCCCAGCTGATTCATAACGCTCCGAAGCAGTGTTTTGAAATCGGCCATCACTATATAAGTCGTTATTTTGTTTTTTTGGCGCACCAAAAATATTCTCATCGCTTTATAATATTAATATTGAACCACTGTACTCACATGAACTGATTTAAATATGTTTTTAGTACATTAATGGATCTTGAGAGAGGAAATGTCATTGCTCCCTATGCAGGCCTCACTGAGCCATCGGATTTCAACAAAAATATCTCAATTTGCGTTCCGAAGATCAACGAAGGTCTTACGGGTGTGGAACGACATGAGGGTGAGTGATAAATGACATTATTTTCATTTTTGGGTGAACTAACCCTTTAAGTAGTTTATTTAAAAGATGAAAAAAAAAAAACAGTACAATACAAAAAGTTATACCTCAACAATCCTTCAAAGGTTAGCTTTAACAACATGGAATTTAAAAGGGACCTATAATGCCTCTTTTACAAGATGTAATATAAGTCTCTGGTGTCCCCAGAATGTGTCTGAAGTTTCAGCTCAAAATACCCCACAGATCATTTATTATAGCTTGTTAAATTTGCACCTATTTAGATGTAAGCAAAAACACGCCGTTTTAGTGTGTGTCCCATTAAATGCAAATGAGCTGCTGCTCCCGCCCGCTTTCCAGAAGAGGGTGGAGCATTAACAGCTCATGCTTCAGTTGTTTAACAACAACAAAGCTGGAGAATCTCACGCAGCCAAAATGAGGATTGTCAGTAACGGTGTTCAGCCTTACATTGTTCAAACCGGAGTCAACACTGATGGAGAGACTCAGGAAGAAGTTACAACTTTTAGAATGAAACTGGACGTTTCTGAATGGTTAGTGGATAGATTTATGTAGTTGCTGTGAGTTGATTCAACTCATCCACTAGCATGTGCCGTCATGTTAATCTTTTGTGCAAATCCAGTGTTAAATTGACCCTCGTTTTTGAAGCAGTCCGGTGTAAAATGACGGCATGTCAACAACACTCTACTACAACAACTCTTCCTCTTTTCTAAAGCAGCCCAACATGGCCTCACCCCCTTTGTTGTGTGTTCTCAGGGACAGGGTTAATGTAAATTTTGGGGTTAGTGATGTCATTAACCTGGGAAGAAGCTCGTTGTAGTCCCTACCAGTCGTCCCTAAAGTAAATTCTTTAAAAGAAAATATCTCCCTTTGCATTAAACTTTGAGTGTCGTAACTTTGCAGATGGTTTTTATGCTCTAACAGCAACATTACACACTAACTAAACTTAAAAAAGTCAAACCACAATCAACCACCCCTTTAAATGAATCTAAATGTCTGACAACAGTTCTGTATGGCTTTTGGCAAGCTTCCTGATTAGAGTAAAGCAAGTTAGTCAGCACGGCACCATGTCCTGAACGGGCCGGTACTGGCATACCTCCCTGCAAAGAATGCAGCAGTCACCCACACAGCCATGTGACGGCTTCAAAGTGAATTTCAGAGAGCTTCTTAATATAATCAGTGTGCCAAATGTCTTCTCCCTCACTGCTGGCTCCCACAAACAAAGCTTGCTGAAATGATTCCTTATGATCTATCAGAGGAATTATATATTTATGAGGTGCTGCGGCATGAGGGGTTGATTATCAGTGAATAATGCTTTCATATATACAAATAACTCAAGGTAAACCACATTAGTGCATGTGGGCTAATCTTTCTCCCAAATGTTTGCTGATAGTTCGCTAACCATGTCCCATATTCACGGTGGCACCAGGAGACAACCAAGGACTGGTACTAAAACTGTGAGAAAGGAGGGAGTGCATTTACAATGGACCACTGCATAAAGAGATCTGAATTGAGGTCAAAGTAAATCTCTAAGTGATTAAAAATGGCCAGAGCCAATGCTGCACATTCCCTCTCACAGGAAAGGAGCAGAGTAAGAAGAAATTTCATTGATCTTGATATCAGAAGAGCTCCAGAAGTCTGGCGACCAGCTGCCCGGCAAACGAGAGAAGCAATTTAAAAAAGTGCCGGGTTTATGGACTGCCTATCTTCTTCTGTACTGATTAAATGTGAGCTTATTACTCCAACATGCTTAAAAATACCTCAACTGGCTCTCCAAACTGACTATCTGCAATAGGTGGAAAAATGTTACGGGAAAAGCGTACCACCAACATCTATCATAACTCGCTCTTGGATTTTGTGGAGATCAATGGAACCCAATGTTTTAGATATTTAGGTTTGCACTACTGCATCCACTGCTAAATATCTAGAGACATGAGCAAATATAAAGGCAAGAAGCATAAAGCAGTACATGGAGAAACAAACAGCCCCATTAACCTAGAGCATTAGAGTCTGCAAGAATATCTTCAAACCTAATTACCAACCAGAGCTGACTTCACCAATCACATCAGTACAGTTCAACAGCACGCTGATGATATTAGGTCTTTTATTCAAAATGTAATTATGGTTTGTTATAGAGCTATTTTAAGGTTTAACACATTTTAGTAAAGATAATTGACAAGAAAGCAGTAGGAAAGCTTTGTCAATACCATTACATTACCAAACCAAGAAACCAAGAGCCTGAGAAAAATTATTCAAAACAAATAATTGACTATAATTGGTCCTAGATGAGTAAATGAAAACCAACTAATATACTAAAGGGTAAATGTTATCTTTAGAAAAATTCCACTGACTTTTCCATGAAAACATGAATAACAATCTAAATATTTCATCATAAAACACCAGACAAAACACGTGCATGGTCATCACTGCACCAAAATTGCTTATCATAAAATGAAAATCCTCCCTCATGTTGTTCCAAACTTATACTTCTTTCTTCTGTGCAAAAGATGAATTTTTAAAGATTATCCTCCTCGCTCTTTTTCATACAATGTAAGTGAATGGGGACTGGGGCTTTCAAAGTCTAATATGGCGCAAAAAACACTATAGAAGTGGTGCCATTAAAAGCATCACATAAGGCTTGATGTCAACGATGATGTTTGGTCACATGACACACAAGAATCAACCAATGGTGTTTCAAATCAATGATGTCAAAAATCTACTGGAGCCTGATTTGATAGCCATAGCAAAGCAGTGTTATTTTAGTATCATTGATGTTCTATTATAGTTTTGTTTTTAGCTTTAGTTTATGTAGTTTTAGTTATTTTAATACTTCAACTTAAACTAAACTTGGCAACTAGCTGAAATAAAATAAAAATATTTTATTTCATGTATCTTTTTATGGAAGAAATGATGACAGAACTTTCTTTTTTTTTTTTTTTTTTTTTTTAGGTGAACTATCCTAGCACGAGGAAGCAAAATGGCTGACAGCCTCATTTGAGTCCAGAAGATGGAGGATCTTACCTGCATAGCGCAACGGGGCATCTTTATCCAAGGCTATCAGCGGAGGGTCCAGGAGAACCTTGTCGTCATTTTCCGTTACGAGACCATGATACGTGGTCTCAATCCATGGCTTGTGCTTATTTACTGTGGGGGAAAAAAGAAACAGGATAGTAGAAGTTTAATTTGTTGCTAAATAATACCAAGCCCAGACAACAACCAATTATTTTAGTTTTCTGTGAGGATGGACTATGTGTCAGCACAACTGTATGCTAGCTTAAAGGCAGAACGCAAAATCCCAAACTGACATAACGCAGCATTAGTGCGCAGTGGCATTTGTCGCCTCTGTGAGAGCACGCAGAAGCTCAGCAGCTCATTAGTGTTAACTGAAGGCTTTGAGCTCTGAAAGCAGAGAGGACAGATGCGGTGTGTTTTAGCTTCAGACTGCAGAAACACTGCAGTAGTGCCAGTGCTGTCTGGACGCAGAGGTTGATGTGAAGGGCAGATTGCTCTCTTCAACGACTAATCAGAGCCTGCATCCGAAATGTGAGTACATCAGCAGTTGCTGGGAGAAAGGGGATACTCCTGCAATGCTGATCTCATTGTGTGCGGACCTGACAGCGAGGCAGCGGCAGGAAGCAGGAGGCCGCAGGGAAACAAAATGAGCTCAGCAGACTGATGCAGTCAACACTAGGGTCCGTCACACGCAGTCTGACTGAATCAGCTGTCAAAAAACAAAGCTAAAAGCCATTGCTCTTCAGTGAGCACCTAACTAACCCTTAACCATAATTGTAAAACAGAGAGTTATGGTACTGAATAATAATTGGACAACATAGACTCCCAGTACACAATTTAAAATACCTGTTAACCAGTTACGGTGTATATTGCTTATTTTTCATGTCAAGGACTATACATCTCCTAATGGAAGGAACACATTTACTTAAAGAAATGGGAATTCATCCCCAAAAGTTAACATTTAGTAATTGTCTCATGTTGTTCTGAACCATCTGTTTTCTATAGATGCATTAAAATGGCAAATTTTACATTTAAAATGACAATGTTACATTACTTTGTCTAAATAAATGAAAAATGTAACACTGAAAACTAAAATCAATCTTTTAACCGCTAATAAATGATCAAGTATGCATCATGGTATGAAATAAAATATTATAACAATATATAAATGATTAAATATTTATATGTATTTATATTATTATTTATATTTTATTTAATTGAAAAATTATTAAATTAAATAAAATATAATTATATAATATTATATATATATATATATAAATTTTAATAATATATGTATATATAATTTTAATATATATATATATTAAATTGTATATACTGTATATATATATATATATATATATATATATATATGAATAATTTTATTATTATTATTAAAGAGAAAATTAATTTTATATATACACAATTGTAATAAAATATATATATATATATATATATTAAAATTGTGTGTGTGTGTGTGTGTGTATGCATGTATATATATAATATATATACACATACATACACACACACACACACACACAATTTTAATATATATATATATATATATATATATATATATAAATTTTCTCTTTAATAATAATACAATTATTATATATATATATATATGCTGAAAATTATTCATACCCTTGGTAAATATGAACAAAGAAGGCTGGGAAAATAAATCTGCATCGTTAATCCTTTTGATCTTTTATTTAAAAAATCTACAAAAATCCAAACTTTAATTGAAATGTTTTTCTCTAATACACATTGCTCACAATTAATAATACCCTTTTATTCAATATTTTTTGCAACCTCCTTTTGCCAAGATAACAGCTCTGAGTCTTCTCCTATAATGCCTGATGAGTTTGGAGAACACCTGACAAGAGATCAGAGACCATTCCTTCATGCTGAATCTTTACAGATCCTTCAGATTCCCAGCCTCATGTTGGTGCTTCTTCTCTTCAGTTCACCCCACTCATTTTCTTCAGGGTTCAGGTCAGGGGACTGGGATGGCCAAGGCAGAAGCTTGGCTTTGTGCTCAGTGACCCATTTTTGTTTTGATTTTGATGTTTGTTTTGGATCATTGTCCTGATGGAAGATCTAACCACAGCCCATTATAAGACTTATAGCAGGGACAGTCAGGTTTTGATTTTTTATCTCTTGGTATTTGATAGAATCCATGATGCCATGTATCTGAACAAGATGTCCAGAACCTCCAGCAGAAAAATAGGCCCACAACATTAAAGATACAGCAGTGTATTTCATTGTACACATGATTTACTTTTTACCCCTGTGTGCATTAAACCAATCTTGAGTGTTTGCTGCCAAAAAGTTTTCTTTTTTTTGGATTAACGATGCAGATTTATTTTCACAGCCTTCTTTGGTCATATCAAGGGTATGTGTGTATATATATATATATATATATATATATATAAAATACATTTTCTCTTTAATAATAAAAATTCTCTTTTTGGAAAGCAAAAAAGGAGAAGTATGAAACAGAGCAGACTTTAAAAAAACAACAACATTTTTTAAGATTAACATTTAATTAAATGTTGTTGTTGTTGTTTTTTGTAAAAGATGCCAGAACTTCTTTAATACAGTAATGCATTCATGAAAACTGTGTACTTAATATTTTTTATTAAGTAATATATAAATTTACTGAAATTCTATACTATGTTAGCTCATTCATGAAAATGTGTTTCTCTTCATTTGTAAATCATTTTGGATGAAAACCACCTGCTAAATGAATAAATGTAAATGTAAATAAAAATATGCATTGACTGAAAAAAAAAAAACATCTTTTAAGTCACCTCATCGCTCGAGGCAACACATCCATGACAAAAATCCATGACTCTTGTGCATGTAAAGTCTTCAACATCCACTGTGCTAACAGCTCCCATCCCTTATAGTGTTCAGAAAATTGTTGTCTGAAAAAAAATCTGCACCTTGTGCAGCTGCTGGAGCGAATACAGATGATTTATTGGCTTCACTGCGGTTTCTCTACACCGGTGTCTTACAACTCACCCCGCAGGCAGAAGCCTAATCACTGACACTAACTGAAGGATATAACCTCCACAGCAATAACATCATAATACTCACCTCCGTTCACATTACACGCCATATCCAATTTCACACCTTCAAGAAAACAGTATGCTTGACAGATCTGTCGCTTCATTTTCATGTTTCTTTACCCTGTTAATTTTCAGCTGCAATACATTTGTGATTTAAAACTGCATGGTTCAGGAACCAACGATTGTACATGTCTATCAGTGCTACAAACACATGATTTTAACGCTGTATTCAGTGCAAAGATAGCTGGGAGAAAGGCCAGGACTTGGTATTGTCTGTGAAATTTGTGATCTGGCTCATAAATCGTCTTAGCAAAGTGGGATCACGTGATCCAAGGGTGCTGCTGCTGCGGCTGCTGGATGTCTCTGGACAGATTGTCAGACCAGACTACCCTGATAATCTCCTTTAAAATCCCAGGTTTATAAAACCTTAAGAGCCGAGGTAGGTCACATGCTCAAAGGGCAAGCTGGGACATGATGCTACTAATAATGGAAAAACAGGCCGAGAACATATCATACATTGTTTGTTTTTTTTTCACTTAACTGTGATTTGTTAAAGAAAATGCTTATGTTACCTTAGACATCATAAACACTCAAGAGGAAAATTAAAAGCTATTTTTTAACCAAGCATGTGTGTTAACTAACTACATTGTTTTCAATGAGATATTGCTAGAAAATTTCACAAACAATTGCAAAGTTTGCAAATAACACATAAGCTAGTAGCTGTATCCACAGCTAGCTGTGCATTAAACGATTTTAATGCATGGCGTCGAGGTGTTTATAACATTAGTCAGTGGTATGATTACATTTATTTGACTGAATTATAACATTTATCTTAATTAATTAGCCTAATAGAGAGAGAGAGAGAGAGAGAGAGAGAGAGAGAGAGAGAGAGAGAGAGAGAAAGATTATCTAGCAATGAAGCTGTAAGCTGTTTAATTACTTCATTACTAAAAAAAAATAATAATAAAAAGTTTAATTACTTCAAAAACAGCAATATCAGCACTTCCTTGCTGAGCAATATAATCTAGCGATTAGAGATCGACCGATATATCAATTTACCGATATTTTCCCTAATATTTAAGCATTTTACCATAATTGGATATTGGTTTTGTAATATCGGATTGACAGATAAACGCCGCCATCTTGTGGGTGTTTGTGCACAGGATCACCATTACAGCGCATCTGAGGGGAGGGGAGACAACGGCGTGCACAGGTAAAGTATACTTACCTGCTTTGCTGTAATTAGTAAACTTTATTTAACGTAACAGCCATTAATGCACAAATTAGATGTGTTACATAAATGCCTGAAATGTAGCTAGTTTATGCAGCTTGTCTCTAAGAAATAGAGACAAGCTTACGGAGTCACGTAAGATAATCCGTCTTGTCCCAATAAAGATGTAACTTTGCATGAATTAAAGGTGCAAAAATGTATACACTCAGGCAAGTCATGTGACTTAAATTTGCACATGGATCAAAAAAGCATGTTATTCTGGCCATTCTGAAATGCCGGAGCCAAACCCGTCATCTGCCGACTGCTAGCAAACAAAAAGCGCACTCTATTATATTTAAGAAATGAGCCACCATGACTTTGTAAGTGGCTACAACTCCCATTTCTATTTTGAGCCAGTTTTCCCAGAAGTGGTGATTTTATTATCTTGGACATGTAGCAGTCCTATTCCCAAATCATTTGTCCATAAATTCATTTTTCTTATTATATTGTGGTACCTAGATTTGGCTTGGGTTCCTTGGTACAACTGCTTAGGAAAGATTTGAAAATGCCTTAAAAAGCCCTGCTAAGTAATAGAAAGTAAATCAAAGCAGCAACATGGGGCATTTGTAGCTGAGTGAGGTTAAGCTGGGTTTACACTGACAAAGAACTGTTTGTACTCAAAAGAACAAACATACTGATAACATGGTTATCATCACATATTAACATAAAAAGAGATACTCTTCACTAAGAACCTGTTCACAAACCAAGTGTGAATTATAAAGATGCTCTATAGACAACTAGACAATTTAATGAATGAGTCTTTATTTGGAAATGTTTTGGTACATCTCAATAAGGGTCCTTGAGACCTCTTGGAGCGCGTTCAGTCATGGCAGCGATCCCAGCTAGAGAAAACCACTAAAGACAGCAGCCAAACACCTGCTAAACACTGGCGACACTCCCACACACACACTCAAATAACATATGGTACACATATCACTCCTTCTCTTACCAAAAACAGATTTACCAATCAAACTGCAATCATTTTCTTCTTTAAACTTCCTTTAAGCCCTTAATGAACTATTAAAAACAGCTTATGTTTGAAAAGCCCACATTGACGTCTGGTGTGCAATAAACTAAACTAAATGAGCGGGTATCAAAGAGGAAGGGCTGGTTACCAGGCTGGTGGAGAATGAATCTGATTAGTGAAGAAGCTCTGATGTGGTTGATATTATTTCTAAACGCCCTGCAGCTCTGGCACAAGCCAACCGTTTGTGACGGCAGAAAGCCAGTTGGCTGTTTTTACATCCATTTTGCATAGAAACACTAAGCAGCAACTGTGACAACAAACGCCTCATCTAACGGAGAGAATTGTTTGAAAAATAGGCCACAAATGATGACAATACACTAAAAATATGATTTCATAATGACAACAGTCATAGAGTAGAGACAAGTGGTTAAAGGCTACAGATGGCTATAGATGGAAACACACTCAGTTTTGTCGATGTCTGAAGAGGATGTTACAGCATAGTGTTTTATACACGAATGCCATGCAGATCAATGTTATGTAACTGGTGCATTAGAGCAGCACTCACACTTGAGCACAGTGGAGTAAATATGTATGCAAAGATCACAGTTCAATCCATTTTCACTCAGGCTGATACATCGACAGCATGTTTAAAGGAGAGCAATATGTTTGTTTGAAGTCTGACGGCCATAGCAGACTCGAACAGATAGAAAAGAACAATACGATTCTTTATAATATAATATAATATAATATAATAATTAAAATATAATATAATATAATATAATATAATATGCAAGCAATAAGGTACGAGAGGCTGTGCTGTATCGTGAATAAGTCACGGCTGAAGGACGTTGTTAGGTACGAGGCGAAGCGGAGTACCTTATTGCTTTTATAAAATGGTTACCACACAATACAAATATTAAAGCTAAAAATATGTATCAATGCAACTTTCATGAAGTAAACTTTCACTAAAAGCCTTCCTTCAGCCGGAAAAAATAGTCCCTGACCGTGAACAGCAACAGAAGTTACATTATTACGCCATTAGATGGCAGCAAAGACCGTCTTTATGAGTGTGTCAGTCAGTAGCGAAGACTTTTACATTGAAAAGACTGAATTGTTGTGAACACGGAACAAGACGCAACTGACAAATGCTTTGACTAGCGCTGTCAGTCATGGGAAAACCCCTTAACTGTTAAAAGGACAAGATAATACATCGGACATTTAAACAGATTTCATAGGATTGACCTGAAGGAAAATGCTAAATCTGAATGCAGGTAATAAACTCACTCACTCGATCTCTTTCTCACAATACTCTTCTACATAATACAGTAAGCTTCAATGAACAACATAAATTGAGAACAGTTTATGTTGCTAAAAACTGTTGGGTGAAGCGGTCATAGCTATCGTGAATAAAACACTGCTATTGTCCAATCAGAATCAAGGACTGGAACTAACCATTTTATATAATATAATATAATATAATATAATATAATAAATCACTATATTATAAAAACTATATAATAGTCAAAGTTGCTGGAACAATTAGCTATCGGCAAAAATCCATACCAATAGTTAGTTTTTCCAGCAACTAACATGAATGACCAAGGTATAATTAATATATTAACATTTTTTTTATTTAAAAAGTACAGTATATGTTCATGGTTCAGTACTATTTTTCAATTTTTGTAATAAAGTTAAACACTATTTTGTATTTTTTTTTTCATTCAGTATCCATTTTAAAAACTATCAATTGATTAATTGGTTATTGGCCAGCAAGGGCCAAACTATTTATTGTTATTGGTAAAATCCACTATCGATCAACCTCTATTAATAATATTAGGAATGTGTATTAAAAAAGTAAAAGGGGTTGATTTTGTATTATAATATAATAATTTGTATTATATTGTCTTATATATTATTTTATATTTTTATTATTTATATTTTATATCAATTATTTTATTTATACATGACAATGGAAGTGTAGAAGAGAAATTCCTCCCTTCACCTTTAACAGAAAATGTCATTAGAGAAAGAGCACTTACTTTTCACAACTGCAGACAACGATATTTGTATTTGACAAGCACAAACCGTTTGCCACCATCCATTCTCCAGATTACAGTCATTTGGATAATATCCGCAAATTAAGCCATTTAGCCGTAATCAAATCTTTTGAATGCTAGCAGGCACAAATTAGTGGCTAATGATGCAGTCGAATGAGGAGGAAACACAGTCGGCCTGGAGCTGCCTCCATCCCAGCAGCACCCAAGATTAGAAGATCATAGATTAATACTGAAGACCTTCAGACTAACCAGCTCATGTGTGTTTTTTTGCATGCATGTCTAAAGGGGCTAAATAAACCCTGTCTGTCTCAGAGAAGCGGAGGCATCCGGAACAAGCCGGCGGCTTTATATCCAAACACATTCCAAGCTACATATTGGAGTTGGCAAGCATAGAATCGCCTAGTCACAGACTTTTACATGCTTTATGCAGCACAGCCATCCAGTCAGATTGCGTCACCGTGACCGGCTGGGACGCAGACCATGTGCAGCTATCGCTACGTTATCTGATCGATGAAAAATATTATTGTAGTGGCTCTGGCCAGACAGAATGCGCCGGGCGCAGATGGGGGGTCCGGGTCAGGCACTATTGTGCTATGCCTGGCATGCAATCCTGTTAGCCATCATGTAAACCCACTGACACCTAATCCCATAATGAGATGCTCCTGTTTCATTCACTTACAAGGTCAAAGACTTGTGCGACTTTACAAAGTGTTGTGGTGTGTCACATATGCTCGAGTCAAAAGTTTACAGCAGGACGGCTATGAGAACACAGTGCTTATTTACGCCACAGTGGATCATTTCTGATTTCCTGTTTCTCTGTTTTCGAATAAGAAAGGGGAGAACTGAATTATTGTAAACATTATTATGAAGGGATATCTGAACATTTTTCTTTTATAGATAAAATCCTTACAGCAACAAAAAAAAGCCAAAAATAAAATGTTTTTTAATGTTCTTAAAGAACATTAACTTTTGAATAGTAGTACACATTAAAAAAACAATTTATATAACTGTAATTAAGCATAAAAATCCATTCGATTAATAACTAAATCAAATTAATTACATTTGACCAACTAATTTATCCCAATAAATTGCTTTTATCAATTTTTGAGCCTTCAAATGTACATAATTCAAAGACATTACGAACGAAAGCATGGAAAACACATTACAAACTGTAGCTTTAGTAGTAAATATGTTGTTTACTTCCATATCATTGAACACAAGCCTATCAATCTTCTTTTGCAGTTGCATATTTTAACTTAAATTTAATTATATCGATGTCGTGGCAGATTTGCACCACTTGTTGGGTGGTAGCACTCCAAAGGAAACAAACAAGACTCTTTACTGTAATTATTCACGCATTCATTACTCTACAGGGCTAGCAGTCTTGAGTAATGGCAAACGGAAGCAATTAATTTGCTGATAGCCAAGTAACCCACGAACATAAAGCAATTAAGCGACATACTTTGTACAGCCTAATTTTAACCATTATTTGACAAGGGGGTGGGGAGGGTTGGGGACGCACTGGTGAATGGGCTTCTTAAAATGGTGAACGAGACCAAATTATACTCTTGGAGGTCTGAATTAAACCTGCAGACCTCCAAAAGAATAGCAGAGTGTGAATGTGTGTTTCTTGCATTATGATTTGATTGATGAGGGGAGGCCAGAGGTTACGGTGTCAGCCATGCTTGTTCATCCATCTGCTAGTATCCCTCAAGATTTGTAAAGAGAGAACAGCCTGAATGCTCATGTATATGGCAACTGAGCAACAAAACCACATAAAAGCTGAAATCATTTCCAAAATGCCACTTTAGACCGTTTTTTTTTTACCTAAAAATGAACAGTAATCCCTTACTTTGCTTTTTCAGTGGATAAGTAATTTAATTACAGTAACACTGCATACGGCACATTTAAACGGTATAACAAGGGGTGGCTATTGCCGGTCAGTATGGCCCAGAAACCTTTTCGTGACAGTCATCACACCCAGATTGTGATCTGCCTCAGCCTTTGTCAATTAACGCCACAGACGCCTGCGTTCTCACCTCGAGTGTGAGCGAACTGAGAGTTCTCACAGAGCACACAGCTGCTTCACAATTTAAGGTCTATCTGTGGTAGTAAAAGATAACTACTGATCTACACCTTGACAGTCTTGAAAATGGATTGGCTTTCACACTTGATAGATTTGCAGTTACTCCTAAAAGAGACTTATGAACAGCTTCTTTTTGAAGAATTAAGCCAAATTTGTTGCCGTGGTTTGACGTCTTTGTTGAACAGACCCCATTCTCATGTGAAGAATGCTGGACAATGGGCCATCCTAAGATGACAATACAATGGCCTGTTATAGGAAATCACTGAATGACTGATACGTCTCCAGAACAACTGAGATGGCTTTTTGCTCATGATGGCAGAATCCTAAATCTCAATGTAGGGCTCCAAGCAGAAAAAAAAAAAAAAATCATTAGCTCCTAAAATGAAATGTTTAGGAATCAAACTACTTTTTTAGTTACTAATACTAACCCCTAACCCAACCCTACACCCTAAACTTTCACAATAAAATTGGCTGCAGGGCGGGATTTTTTTTAACTTTTAACCTTGTTTGATGGTTATTTCATGAATCTTAACTTATTGGCTGATTCATCAAAAGAACTGGTTCATAAGTAGTGTTATCAAAAGTACCAAATTCGGTACCAAGTCAATACTGAAATTAAAAAAAAAAAAAAAAAAAAAGTGACAATACCAGCATTTCCCCCAAGCATTTGAGCGCTGTTGAGCGGATTCTTAAACACCTCTGATTGGCCACTTTGTTTATGCGCTCAACAGATATGTCTGTGATTGGCTACAATGATCAACGCTTCAAAAACATGTTGTAAATAGACATCTTTGACGCTCTTCACCAAGCACATGGGAGCTTTTGAAAGCAGGCATCTATCAGTGAATCAACGGATATCACAAACATATCTGTTGAGCACATGAACACAATGACCAATCAGAGGTGTTTAAGAATCCACTCTACAGCACTCAAAATGCTAGGGGAAAATGCTGGTATCATCACATTTACATGTACTGACTTGGTACTGAAGTCGGTACTTTTGACAACACTATTCATAACAGCAATTTGTTCTCGAATCAGACATCACGGCTTGAGCTGTTCATCATTACATGCTAAAACGTCTCTAACTATACAATATCTGACGAATCCACTAATGGATTCGACACATTTTTCCCTACTGTCACCAATGCAGTCTAAACTTTACGTCTGGAGCCCTGCAATTTCTCTCTCACTTCACGACCGAGAGAGATAATGCTCAGATCTATCATAATGATTCAGCCAGTAAATATTTATAATGATCATCATTATTTTCTGAAGGGAGAATGAGCAGCTAATTGCCTTAACTTCTTGAAATGCATTGGTACACAGACTTAAAACAAGTTTCCAGTTGGTTGGCTGACAGCAACACAAATTTATGCAAACAAATTCTAAAAAGCCACTACCTGTTAAAAGTCAGGGAACTGAGTCAGTCAGGGAATTGATTGTTCATTGAAGTTTAAGACAAACGTAGGGGAAATCTCTGGGCTCTACTGACCAAAATATCTCCCAGTAGGAAGGGTTCATAGTCAAGCCAATACAGAGGGTCAATGTGTACTCAAGGAAGTATCTGTTTGTCCACCAGAGTAGTCGCTACAGAACAGCATAGCCCAGGCGTTTTCAGTGAGGGTGGGGGCAGGGTGGTGTGAATGGTGCTCAATCACAGCTCAGTATGGAACGCACAAAGGCCCAGTGAGAGTGAAAATGAGCTGTAGCCCTAGAACACAGATCTGCTTTTCATGTCTCCAGAGGCTGGGCTGCACAGACCTGTATACACAGGTAACACCTACTCTCTGGTTACCTGTTCCCATGGAGTGCTGACGCGATGAGGCACAGAATAGCAGCGGGCCGCATTTATCAGGCTAAACAAAGAGCACAAACCCTGACAGACACTGAATGGATGAGCTCTCTTCAGAGCACTCAGCGTGTGGACTGGGTTGACCTGAAATGTAAGCAGGTAATGATGTTATGGGTAGGGTTACTGACCAAATCAATAGACCCTACATTATAAGGTCTCAGTTTTATGGCATTGAAGAATGTTCTTTATACTTTTGTTCTGTTTCTTCCTGAGTGACCAAGAAAAAGATTTCTCTTGAAACCCTGAATAGTATCAATACAAAGCTGAAGTTGCAATCCATTGGTAAAACTGAGCATCAGTAACAAGTGTTTCATCCAACGGGATATATGCTCGGAGCGTTCTTTAGAACTTCTGCAATAATATAAGATAGCTCCAAAACTTCCGGCGATATGTAAATTGCTGGTGTGTTGAGCATCAGTAGTGTAATACTTATTTTATAATCAGAATATAGTCACTTAAATAGTCAGACATAGCATTAATTTAGTTATTCAAACGTAAAACAGCATAGAAAATAAATAAATAAAAAGTACCTTCAAAAAAAAAAGTGTCAAAAATTAAATATTTATAGTGCACTTTAGAATAAATTGAATAAAATGTGTGTTTTTACAAGCGTGCCGAAATCATGATCTTACACTGCACTGACTGACAGCTGCCGTGATTACAAAGGGAAAGCGCTGCGCTCGCTTTCTGTGTAATTCATTCACAAGAAAAGTTGTTTTTCATAAGATTTTGTGAGTACTTCATACTTCACATTGACAAAATGTAAATCTAGTTATTTTATAAAGTTTAATATTTATTGAAAAATGATTAGAGGAAATGGGTGATATATGCGCAAATAAATGCTACTCTGCCACCACCTGCTGGTTATAGTGGTAATTATTGTCTTTTTTATTTTTAAATAAGTGTTTTCTATCAAATGTTGAATTTCCTACATTTTGAAACGTTCGGTTTTACAATGGGGACAATCTCAGAAGGATGAACAAATAATGTTTGTGGTCATCATATTAAAAATAACATTTGAAGTGCTGGGGGGAAAAATGCGTGTGCGTGTCTAATTTCAGACATGGCATTTTTTAAACGGTCCGAATAGCTTCGTCTTTATTGCAATCAATAAAATTGGTTCATTGGCAAATTAGGTAAATGTGATAACTGCATTAAAATATGAATACAACATTAAAAAGTCAACCACTGATGGTTTTGTGTCGATGTACAGCGAGAACAGAATGAACAGCTAACAATTCACCGGAAATGCCCGAGCAGCCTTAACTACAACCAGGAAAGTAACCGTGCATATAGCCCATTACAATGGTTTACTAGTTGTCAAAGAACCAATTTGTTCTTATATATATATATATATATATATATATATATATATATACACATACACAGTATATACAATATCATACCACCTAGAATTGGATGGATGGATGGATGGAAAAGCAGGAAAATGTTTCAGAAAGATCAACAATAGCAGTCAACCGGCTACCATGCGAATCAAAGAGACAGACCTTAATATTCGGTATGTAATGACCTATTCTTGACAGATCACTGACTCAATTCAGCTCGCAAAGGGGCCAATGAAATTACCACTGACTGCCCAGCCATCACAATGACTAAGAGCTGATTGTCTAAGTGAATTTCTGCCACACGGCTGCACCAAAACCGAAAATGCAGCATTTAAAAAAAACAGATGAGCAATGCTTTGTTAACTTATGCCTACAAAGTCCTTGGAATTCAAGATTGGTACATAAGTCAAATAATTCTGAGTTGCGTCTAACAGTGGGCGCATTGTGACGTGTTTATTGCGGCACGCGGCTCTGAGCTCTCGGCCAAGGGACTCTTTGTTTCCCAGAGTACAAATTCCATGAATAAATAGCACAACATATGAAACTTTAGTTCTCAGGCTTTAAATATTGCATTCAGAGGGTGAAAGACATGAAACTAAAAAAGGGCAAAAACAACCCAGAATGTCTAACAGATATGATAAAGCATAATAACAAAAAATTAATCAGCCAAATGCTTTCAAAACACTTCAAATAAACTCTAAAAGCTTACGAGTAATTAAGTTCTAACAGCGTGCATCAACAACAGTCCCTGGGTGTTCTCTACTTCACCGTGAGGAACAATGAGTCCGTACCTCCTCCTGAGAGAAAGTCTGCTCAGCTTAATTTATCCATCCTCTATGCTGTGTGAATTCTCTTTCCACAGTTCCTGGAACTAATGGGCCCTCCAAAGCTTACATCGAAGCAGGGAGCTGCTAATGGGCGTATAGCTATCTACAAAACCAACACTTCAAAAGTGTTCTAGTTCCTATGAGAAGAATCCTGAGAGATTATCCATCAAGCCATCTGTAAGTTAAGACATTCTGCTAGAGGATTCACTTTGCTGAAACAAGCAAAACATTTAACCAAGAGGTAAAAGAATCGAACAAACAGCTGTTTAAACAAGACCTCCTCCAATCTGAAATGTTGTGAACTTCTTAAGGGATCTATTAGTAGCTATATATATATATATATGGATATTCTTCTATGACAATTGTTTCTTAAAGATGGTTCCAATCAAATCACCATATGTCACTATAAGAGTCATATATAGAAATAAATCACCCTTATAAGCTGCGGTAGAGAGCGAGTTTCCAAAGATCTCATTTCAACTGAACCTTCATTATTACATCAAAATTCTTCACACAAAATCTGCTTTTCATATTGTAAATGCTTTGCGAGTTTGTTTGCTTATTAAGTTATATCATCTGGGTTATTTACATGGAAAAGGTCAATATCATAATCCATAAAATTTTAATTATTATATAAAACATTTCACCTTGACACAATACAGAAAATCTGAAATATTAAGAACAAAAATTCTGAAATTTTTCATGTAAACATGTTTCTGAATAAAAGCGCTTTCTGACAGTATCATAAAAATTACAGTCCAACAAAGGAACTTGACACGAGAGACATAAAGGAGGAACTTCGCCTATCAATAGAAACCGTGTGTAAGTCTTGAGTGACCCAGTCGAAGACCACTTGGCCATGTCTTGATTTGAAGTTATGGAAAACACTTCCTTTTATACTGGGGTTCATACTATTTTTATATTCGTCCCATTCCTTCTGCCAGTTGTTAGTGATGTATAAGCTAGTTAATGGTCTGAAATTTAAGTCAGAAGGTGGCATACATATTTCCAGGTCAGGCGCTTCCCTGGCAACTGCTTTGTGAGCACACAGCTTGAATTAATGTGTTAATTAATCTCTTGCCATCTTTCAGAAACAAAAATATGGCAGCCTTCAGAGGAGTTTTATAATCAAGCTGTTAAAATATCCACTAAAAAGAACACTTTAGAGCACATCTCGTGACTGTTTTCAGGGGTATGTACTCCAGTGACAAGGTGGGATTTTCACTAACCTGATAAACAGCAGGGAAGTGAGCAGGTGTGTTTAAACAAAGCTAGTCAAACTCAAAGAGAGCCTATGAAATGCGTCAAGAGTGATAAAGTTATCTAAAGCTAATAAACACTGTGAGAGAGACATGGGCTGCGTCAGAAATCGCATACTCTCTTGGGTGGGTACTTGTTTTGAATGAGTACTTCCTTTGCAAGTACTAAAATACTATATAGTAGGGAAGTATGTGATTTCGGACGCAGCCATGGTAATCATCTAGAGGTGGACATTTAAATATGTGAATACAGAGACTCTGTAAAAGAGAAAATAGAGGACCTTGCTCAATAATTTTAGGACAATCACAATTTCCCAGTGATTAAAAACTAGCAAAATTCACAGATTTAGTGAATAATCATCATATGTGCTTTAGGCATATATTTTAAATTAATTTAATCTTGACTCCAAAGCAACTTAAACACACAAGCCTGAAAACATTTTTGATAAAGCATGGAAACACCAGTGGCAAGGTCTGTTCTGACAGGGTTGTGGATGAATGTGCATATCCATTTATAGGTAAAAAAGGGAGAAAATGCCTAAGATATGAATTATTGTTGACATCAAGGCCCTTGCATCCAATCAAGCTCAACAGTATTTTAATTCAGAGTCATTAGCCACTGGTAATATGAATAATACTTATGTAATATTTGTCCCAGTGTCTGGTAAACCACACTTTTGTTGTTGTTTATGCATTTGCATAATTTTACTATTAGCTAATGTCATGTAAAAAAGTGCTATGAAGGTCAAGAATGGATTTCAAGTACATATTTGTTTACAAAACTGAGGTAATGTATTGGGTCGCTACTGTGCAAACTTGGATTTGGAAACAAAACCAATTGACATTTATTAAATATGCAAAAGCTACAGAAGCAGAAGGTCACATGCACATCAAAAGTTATAAAAATATATATTATAAAGTCTCATCCCATGAATTGAACCACAGACCATGAAACAATTTGTTAATTATCTTACATGTTAATGGCCTCAGGCCATGCATTCCCAGCTGCCTCACATGGCAACAACATAATGAATGACAAATATTAGCACCCCTATTAAGGAATGATGATACATAAGATTTGATTTGAATTTGGGTCAATGACAAACATATATATATATATATGTGTGTGTGTGTGTGTGACAGGTTCTTAGAAGTTTTATAATTTGTATTCATGATGGTTTAATTTTTTTTCTACAACAACAACAAAAAAAGACCTAATGACCCCCAATGTCAAGTGGTGTAACCATCAAGCAAAAAGTACTAAAATACTTTCCTTGCACCTTGAACACTCAAGTGTACACAACAGAAGGCAATTTTGACACGGTTTCTCAAAAATAATGCGTCAAAAGGACATTTTTATCAGGAAATTGAAACACTTTCTCATCATAAAAGCATTTTTGTATTCTATTTTTTGTATATCTTATTTGATCTGGACAAAAAAAAAAAATGAAAGACGTCATTGACCCATGTACAAATAAACAATATCGCTCTTTTAAATGGTCCATTTCTTTTATTAAATCCATTTATCAAAGTTCGACATTACAGTAAAATCGCACTTGTATCTTTAAGAATAATAAACAAGGTAACTGCAAGGCAGGATATTTCTGGAAAGGCAGCGTTTCACAAGCAAATGTTTCGCACATCAAGCCGCGTGAGTGTCAGTGCTGTAATGTCGGCTCGTGCACCTGCAGCGATGTCCTTCAGTCATATTTAGCTGCGCGTGAGCCATTTGAAAGATTAATTTTTAAAATCAGACCACATAGTATTCCACAGAGGATCTGCAATGCGGACTGCACACTTCGTCTTATCTGTATATATAACAATACGAATCACAAACAACTAGTTATCGGATAAAATGTCACTTTGAGACTGGGATAAAAATCAAGCACACAGGTTTGATTTCCATAAGCAATATGCTCTGAATCTGATGATGCACACACAAATAGCTGCAGGCTGAAGTCTTCTTGGCCACGGGGTGTTGGCACAGAAGATCGTTGTGTTAAAGGATTGAACTCAAAAATAGCTGTCAAGTGAAGCGGAACCGTAGGGACATTTCTCAGCTGACAGGCCACGGCAATTATTTTATGACATCTTTTCAGTGTGAGACGGGAAATTAGATTTTTAATAAGCTCGGATGTACGGCGCGCGAGATGCTGCCGGACGCAACATCCACACATTGAGCGATTATTTCAGATCATTGTCAAGAAACCTTCACTAAGGATACTTACAGCAACATTAATAACCTTTAAAATTATATAGTAATATCTTCGCATACCAGAGAATATTTTTAAAGAGGTTCATTTTTACATATTCACATTTTCATTATTAATAAAAATAGGTCTTGATTCTTACCTTTGGCTGCCTCCACCGCGCATAATAGTCCTAAAAGCAGACCGACTGCAGAAGCGAAAGGTTTCACCCCACGGATCCGCATCCCGTCTTCGTAATGAAAACAGCAAACGATTTAAACAATGTTATTCTATCTCCTCACGCCCGATAAAAACTGATTTAGCTCAGTGTTGCAAAAATATCCAGAAGATGTATATCTCGGATTAGTGCGGTAGTTTTAAGATGGCTGCCGCCACCGCCGTTCAGCTCTCTTCTCTTTCAATCACCGTTCAGTCTCTCTCGCCGCTCCGCAGCTGCATCCAACGGGAGCGGTGACGGGCTGACGTCACGACTGTTATTGTGGGAGTGCGGGCCGCCCGCTTTGCCCTTTGCATAGTCAACCTCAGAGAGACAGGGAGAGGGTGTGGATTGGTGTGTTGTCCAATCCTTTACTGGTTAAAGGGTTAGTTCACCCAAAAATGAAAATAATGTCATTAATCACTCACCCTCATGTCGTTCCACACCCGTAAGACCTTCATTCATCTTTGAAACACAAATTAAGATATTTTTGATGAAATCCGATGGCTCAGTGAGGCCTGCATAGCCAGCAATGACATTTCCTTTCTCAAGATCCATAAAGGTACACGTGACACGTGATCCGAATCATGATTCGACACAAAAGATTCATAACGCTCCGAAGCTTCATGAAGCAGTGTTTTGAAATCGGCCATCACTATATAATTGTTATTTTGTTTTTTTGGCGCACCAAAAATATTCTCGTCGCTTTATAATATTAATATTGGACCACTGTACTCACATGAACTGATTTAAATATGTTTTTAGTACATTTATGGATCTTGCGAGAGGAAATGTCATTGCTGGCTATGCAGGCCTCACTGAGCCATCGGATTTCAACAAAAATATCTTAATTTGTGTTCCGAAGATGAACGAAGGTCTTACGGGTGTGGAACGACATGAAGGTGAGTAATTAATGACATTATTTTCATTTTTGGGTAAACTAACCCTTTAATATTATAAAGCGACGAGAATACTTTTTTTTGAGCCAAAAAAACAAAATAACGACTTTTTAACAATATAGTGATGGGCCGATTTCAAAACACTGCTTCGGAGCTTTACGAATCAAATCAGTGACTCGGATCTCCTATCAAACGGCTAAACTGCTGAAATCACATGACTTTGGTGCTCCGAGTCACTGATTTGATTCGCAAAGCTCCAAAGCAGTGTTTTGAAATCAGCCCATCACTATATTGTTGAAAAGTCATTATTTAGTTTTTTTGGCACACAAAAAGTATTCTCGTCGCTTTATAATTGAGATTGTATGTTAAAAGCACATTTAGTTCATATTCATGTTGTCTCAAAATAGCACAGTTTGAGTAGCCTACACTTAGATGTTCTTAAGATTATCTTAAGGGGTACTAAAGAAGAATTTTTAGTATATTAAGTACAAAATTAGTCCGTGAAAATAGAGCATAGAAGTACATTGTGTACTTTTTTTCACCTGGGAAGAAATTAAAGGGTTAGTTCACCCAAAAATGAAAATTCTGTCATTTATTACTCACCCTCATGTCGTTCCACACCCGTAAGACCTTTGTTCATCTTCAGAACATAAATTAAGATATTTTTGATAAAATCCAATGGCTCAGTGAGGCCTGCATTGCCAGCAACACAATTAACACTTTCGAATGCCTAGCAAGCTACTAAAGACGTGTTTTAGTGACTACAGTGGTTCAAACTTAATGTTATGAAGCGACGAGAATACATTTGGTGCACCAAAAAAACAAAATAACGACTTTATTCAACAATATGATGGGATATTTCAAAACACTGCTTCATGAAGCTTCGACGCTTAACGAATCTTTTGTTTCGAATCAGTGGTTGGGAGTGCGAATCAAACTGCCAAAGTCACATGATTACAGTAAACGAGGCTTCGTTACTTCATAAGTGTTTCGAAATTTCAATGGTTCACCACTGGGGGGCGTGACTTTGACAACAACTGATTCAAAACAAAAGATTTGTAAAGCTTCGTAGCTTGATGAAGCAGTGTTTTGAAATCGCCCATCATTAGATATTGTCATAAAGTCGTTATTTTGGGTTTTTTTGGCGCACAAAAAGTATTCTTGTCGCTTCATAACATTATGATTGAACCACTGCAGTCACATGAACTGTTTTAAAAAGTCTTTAGTAGCTTTCTGGGCATCTGAAAGTGTTAATTATCTTGCTGTCAATGTAGGTCTCACTGGGCCTTTGGATTTCATCAAAAATATCTTAATTTGTGCTCCAAAGATGAACGAAGGTCTTACGAGTGTGGAACGACATGAGGGTGAGTAATAAATGACAGAATTTTAATTTTTGGGTGATCTAACCCTTTAAGATTTAGAAGAATAGAACATGATGTAAGATATCATTTTTAAAAGCTTAATTCAGCTGACAAAGGCTGAATTTCATTCAGTTTGTTGAGATCTTTGATGGAACTCATTGCTAAATCACACATACATTGGAAACCTTGGTTTTTCCTCCCCAAGACTGAAGTACAGCATGCTTCTTTTTTTTTTTCTTTTAGAAATGTGTTACATTTTTGCTGCATTTTGAAGATTTTTTTTGCAGCAACAGCAAATGATTAGATGTTTTGAGTTCCTTTTTTGTTTATTTTGAAGGACGTATAAAAAGAACACTGAATGTCAGCACAGAGAAAATCACGGGGTGGAAAAAGGCAGACAGAAAGTGGGGGATGGAGAAGTGTCTAGGGATGTATTTTCTCAAATGAGAGGTGAGAGGTCAGATATCTTTAAGGAGGAAGTTATGGTTATTGACACTTTCTCAGAAGCTGCTGGCTAACTATGTCATTAACTCTCTGGACAGCCAATAATTTTTAGATTTGCAACCTTCTCATTATAGTTATTATTTTTATGATATTACGTCAGTGTGGTTGCCTAAATGGAAGCCTTCAGCTGATATTCTCACATATTGATTTATGAGCATTATAGGGATAAACACAAGCCTTTATTATTATTATTATTATATTGACTGCAACTCTTATGTTTACTTATTGGATTTCTAAATTAAAAATCTAATTTCACTCCTATGCTCTTTGACAACATGAAGCTTTAGTTGCTCTCTTATGGTAAATAAATTCAACCACCCAAGATGGTGAATGAACATGTTAAGAAACAAATGTAAGGTAATTCCATGTTCTTCAAAGACAGGGAACAAAGGGCACAGGGCTTGACAACTTATACTTCCTGAAACACATTCTGATGAAGGCACCGAGACTGATGCCATAAAGAGAAAGACATTGATTAACATGAGTCATCACCAGGCCCTGTGCAGTGTTCAAAAGAATCTGTTCAGTGTTCGTTCATTAGATATTTTGGCTAACTTCATCATGCTTTGCACAGATTCACCCTTCAAATTAGCCAAGAATACACAAAAACAGGTTGCATGTTCCCTCAAAAAACATACACACACACACACAAAAAAACAGGTTTGTGAAAAAAAATTTTTCTATAGTGGGATAATGAGAAATTTCTTCCCAATATTTGGAGCTGAAGAAATCAGCTGTTTTTTTTTGGCAAGCCCACCTGTGGCTGTGTCACATCTGTTTTTTTCCTTTGGGTTTTTTTTTTTTTTTAGCTCTCTGCCATTTCATCAGTGAGTCATCACACACGAGAGAACACAGCTCTTCTCAAGCAACATTTCAAGACATCAAAAAAAACATCAAAGACACCATACAATCACTCAATTCTCCAATCTTGATTCAGCATCCCTGCCTCAAAGCGAACGAGAACTTGAAGTCTCTATTTCCTCATGTTAAGCCTTCCCTTCAGAGACAATAGGATTTAGGAGTAGAGTTTATCACTTCAGTAGACTGATGATACGCCACTGCTCTTCTTTTATACCAAGCTTCAGCCTCTATCTTTATTTCCCTGTTTCCAATAGTAACAGACTGCATGGTGATCTGAGCTCTTTTGTGATGGAGGCCGTTTGTAAAAGGAAAAAACATCCATGGTTTTATGTAAGTGTGTGTGTTGGATAGACAGAATACAGGTATGTACTATTTTATGTTAACACAATCATGTTAGAGCCGTCAAGATGCACCAGACGACTGATTTAAAGTGGTTAGAAATGTAAAGGCAGCTGTCTTACTTGAAATGACCTTTGGATATTGTCCAATCTCACTCTAAGTGAGATAAATAAATTGAATAAAGAGAGTTGCTATCAGTTGACCTTTACATCAGGATTGTAATTGACAGCACCATATCCAGTTTGTTTTTTTTCTCAAATACACCAGGGAAAAAGAAGATCCTCTGTCTCCCCTGTAATTGTACAGAAAATCTTAAGTCTTTGTAAATCTTAAATGGTATGTTGGTTCAACCATGACAAGATTTCAGTCCTTGTATGTCCAGCCAATTCGTCACTCCCTCAGTCTCTTTCAAACTGTATGAAAGGCCACACAGTTTCTGCCTCCCAGTGCATAAAAAGCCTGGAGAATGTCCTACAGCACAAGCTTACCTCCTATTATAGTTGTGTTTTTTAGCTTTAACACTTGATGGTGAGGCAATTTTTACCTATAAGCCTTTATATAACCACAATCGCAAGCCTTAAGTTGCATGAGTCTTTGGTCCAAAGGAAAATGTCTAATCAAAACTCACTCTGATAAGACTTTTCTTTTTATCTCCAAGTTCTCTCATTGAAAATTCTGTTTCACTCTGAAATTCACTCTGAACAGCAATTTATGAAATATATATGTAGTTTATGTGCTAATGTATATTAATATAAATTCATTACCATTCTAAAGTTTGGGGTCAGTAAGATCTTTTTTAATAATTTTATTCAGCAAAGATGCAAAATATATCATGGTTTCCACAAAAATATTACATTTCTTCAGCATCAAATCATCATATTAGAATGATTTCTGAAGGGTCATGTGACACTGAAGACTGGAGTAATGATTGCTGAAAATTCAGCTTTGTCATAACGACCTTTTAAACTATATTAAAATAGAAAACAGTTATTTTAAATTGTAATAATATTTCACAATATTACTGTATTTTAGATCAAATACATGCAGTCTTGGTGGGCATATGAGACTTCCTTCAAAAACATTTAAAAATTCGGTAACACTTTAGTATAGGGAACACATATAAACTATTAACTAAGCTCCTAATTTACTGCTTATTAACAGTTAATAAGGTAGTTGTTAAGTTTAGGTATTGGGTAGGATTAAGAATGTAGAATAAGGTCATGCATAATAAGGCTTAATAAGTACTAATAAATAGGCAATATTCTAGTAATATGCATGCTAATAAGCAACTAGTTAAAAGACCCTAAAATAAAGCGTTACCAAAAATTCTTACCGACCCCAAACTTTTGAACAGTACTGTATATATGGAATCATCTATGATTGCAAATATATATCTGACCATCTTGCGTCTTCTCTTTGTCAAAGTTGAATCTAGTTTTCCACAAACCTGTCACTTGCATAAGTTGCAGTTATTATGAAAGTTCCATTGGTCTAATTGGAAATAGTTATTCCCTCTGTTTGAAAACAGGAGGGAAAACTTTAGCTCTGAATGCATTGTTAGCTTTGTCAGTGCTATATCGTGCATTCTCATTCTTTGTCCTGTTTCTAATTCTCCTCTGTGCGATGATTCTCTTTGGATTATAATAGACGCACAATTTTCCTCCCTAACTCTAGACTTTATTTGTTTTTGAAATCCAGTGCGAGGGTATGTTGAATCTGCCCTGATTTTGAATCCACAAAAAAGAAGAAAGACTCAGTTGTGGGTGTCTTTAAAACTAGCTTTGAGACATGAAAACAGATAGCAGTACCTGGCTGAAAGTGTTCGTAGATAATAGGCTTTCAGCTCTCCGCCTCTTGCGTCCTGTGAGAGACGCCAACAATGGAGAGAGGAAGAACTGGAGTGAGACTTCTCAAATAACACATTAAAAAGATTGATGCACTGGTTCAGTCATATAACAGGGACAGACATGTGTTCACACATCTGAAGTTTGACAATAACCTTTTCCTCCTGATTCCACCTGTGTGTTTTAGCTGTAGTGACATTCTGTTCTACTGACAGTATGAATCTTTTATAGAAAATTACGGTCATTTGTGATAAGATGTTTGTGCTTAAAACGAGTCCATGGACTGTGGTAGATTCATCTCATTAGCTTTGCCGCTATTCCATTTCATGCATATTGAACAGAGAGTATTCAAAGCATCAATATTTGATTCATTCATTACAATCTTCACACTAAATGCAAATCAGCTGTCTGTACTGCTGCACAAGGTCATTTACCTATTAAAGGAACTGATCACTCAAAAATTAAAACTGCATCAAAATCACTGAACTATCCCTTTAAGAGCGAGCATAACCTTCAGCGTATATATTTTCCCGGAAGCTTTTGTTAGCAATATAGCTGGTGAACACACAACGATGAAGGTAAAGTTCAAATGCAGAGTTTAATAAATAACAGAAGGTAGTAATAACACACTTTCACAAACGAGACAGGACAAACACTGAGTGAAGTTGAGGAACTTAAATACACATGGTGATAAACTAAATGACGAACAGATGATAGATTAGTGTCCATGGAAGCTGATGAGTGGCGGGAAATTCAAACAAAGGAACACATGTGACTAATTAATACAAACTAAAGAAACTAAGAACAAACCCAACTGATTATTCGTAACATATATATATATATATATATATATAGTCGCCAAAAAAGTCATTTGGATTAATCAAAATTTCGGTTTCACCGAATGACACTTTTGGTTATACCGAATTACGATGTTTTCAAAAAATGCTAACAGGCTGATATCTAGATAACAAAAGAACAATCAAACATTTTATATTTAGTACAAGTTTTTAAAATATTACAACATTTTTCATGTTTTATAGCGGTTGTACCGAATGACCTGATGTTTCGGGACATGCGTATGAGCAAGTGAAAACATGAAATTTTTATACAGTTAAGAGAGAGTTAGTTACTTTGCTTCACGAACATGTGGTCCTTTGCAGGTGTCTGAAAGATGTCACATCCTGTCACATGATATTGACCGCATGACTTGATCCAAAATGGTCCCTTTATATTGGTTACTCCAAATGACAACAATGAAATTCATTTTTCCGGACATTCTTTCTCATAACAAAGCAACGACTTCTACACATAATTTTAATGCCATTTTGCACTATGTTGATATATGATATTATAAAATCATGCCAGAATAAAAAAATATATACATTTATTACATTTTAAGATATTTTAATCACAAATGAAATGGTTGTATTGGCCTTTGGACGGTTAAACCAAATGACCTTTTGACACTTCAAAATCTTTAAAATACCTTTATATGTTGCAAAATATAATTTAAACCTTTTGGATTCGATAAAAGAGGTCTAGTTGTACTACCTTACCTACTTTGGATGTCATATCATTGTTTTTTATTATTATTAAGGCCTTTGGACAAAAAAATTACCCGTCACATCATTGACCCATATATATATATATATAATATAATTTGCGCATGATGGTTTAAATCAGCAATCAATTATATAATTGATTGCTGATTTAAACCATCATGCGCAAATTATAGGCCTATATATCATATTTTAGATTAGCATTTAAAAGGTTTTGTTGCAGCTGAAGAGATCGTCTTGTACAAACATGTCACACACTCACAACCTGCGAGAGACAGAGCTGTCAGAGGCCTGTCAATTATTGAGATCTTCACTTCTGAGGTGTTGCTACTCTGCTGTGGAGAACATTTTCATCTGTTGCCTGGCAGAGGTGTCCTCAGAGACGAGACAGAGTGCGTCAGAGTCAAACGGAACTGAAGACAGGTGCTGTAGTCTTTAAAACCACAAGCCAAGGTCTTATTAGGACGAAGCTCAGTGTCTGGTGCTTAAATCTGGAAGGGAAAAAAAAGATTGCTTTCCCTGGAGAAAAGTTTAACTGGAATATGACCTACATTAGACCTGCCCTAATATCTTGTAATGTGCTCTGACTTGTTTATTATGCAAGGAAGGTCCACTACCAACATAAAAATGCTCAGTCAGTTTAACCAGTGAAAGATGTAATGACTGATATCACTATTAAACATACCTCTGTTTTGCATTCTTTTAAAATTGAATGCTTTTTTTTTTTGACATTGAAATATCACATCAGCATAACATTTTGAGTGAAAACTTTAACTGACAAATTAATATGAATTTCTCCACTGTATATGTATTTAAATTAAGGGTTAACACAACAACGATGTACTAAAAACGGAAAGGTTTTTTCTTTGTATAGATGACGATCCCCATTCACATGGATCCACGAAAACTAAAAACTCTGTATTATGCATGCCAGGCCAGTAGTTGGCGATGTTCTGCGCACATACGTATTCTTTTACAGAGCACTTGCATCAAACACGCATGCCTATAGACTAAATGTGTAATATGCATGTGCATCACCGTTTTCACAGATTTGCGTTTTTGTAGTTTAAACACAGATGATAATGGTAATGTACCTTATTTTATTTGTTTTGTGCAGACTGCAGATGTGAATTTCTTTATATGAGAGGCATTTGATGAGTGCAGTCTGCTTAAAAAGAGGTCTGACAATTGAGTTTAAAAGACACTGATCTCTGACCCCTACAAAAGCGATATGTTGACATGCCGTATCATGCCCTTGAAGTAAAAGCCCCCTTCATGCCCTTCTGCCTCACAACAGAGCGATCAGGGGCAATGTCTCCGCCATCACATACTCACACACACACAGACCCCATCACTCACCTGCAGATAACCGTCCCAAGAGACACTGAGGTTAGGCCTTTAACGGGTTAGAGCCCATTACTGCAGCTGCAGCTCTGCAAGGGTCACTGCAACTCTGGAATGAAACCAGCCAGCACAAACCAGAAACACACAGAATGGTATCAGAACATATGAACTACAGTACACACTTACAGATTTAAATTTAAGAGTTAAGAGTAAAGTGGATTTTGAATGCAACATCCAAAATATTTTTTATTTTATCTTTGATAATTGAGTTTAAACACTATTATTGTAGGTTAAAATAGTGTTTGTCTAAAACATCCATTTAAACATTTAAATTTGATCAATTGCAATTTCTGTCACAGGATAATTCGGAAATCATTCCAATATGCTAATTTGGTACTCAAGAAATATTTATTATTATCAATTTTGAAAACAGTTGTGCTGCTTAATATTTTTGTGGAAAATCATACATTTTTATTCAGGATTCTTTGATAGATAGAAAGTAAAAAAAAAAAAATCATTCGCCGATAGCCTTGTGGGCAGCGCGCCGACATGTGGTGCAGTTGTGCTTTGGGCGTCACAAGTTTAGCCCTGTCCAAATACCCACACTTGCAGTCTTTGCACTTGACCACTTGTCTACTTACATGATGTATTTCCTGTATTTGGCCTAAGTGTTCAAGTAGGCGTGATTATAATATTAAAATTGTGGTGCTTCTTTAAGTGATAAAAATCAGTTGCAAATGATGTACAAAATACACACAGCCTACCCATCTTTGCATCAATAAAATGTGCAACACTTTATATTTTACTATCAAATTATATGTAATCTATAATTAATTTAACTTACAGTCGAATGTTTTCCTCGACATCTCGCGATTTCGGGGGATGTGAGTTCCCGAACATAATGCATGATGGGATACGCTTAGCCGCGAATAGCGCTCCGAAGCGGTATTCAAGATAGTGTGGGTTTAGTGTACATTAAGGGCACTGCACTTGGGCATTTTTAAGACATGGGACAGTCTTGCGCACTTACTTCCTGTTGCGTGCACGCACTCTCAAGTGGCCAAGACCGCAAGTGTGGATATTTGGACAGGGCCTTTGAGTCCCAGCTTGTGGACCTTTCCCGATCCCGTCCCCCACTTCCTGTCAAATCTACACTGCACCAAAGTCCCTTTCAATGAAAGTCTGTTCACTCTGCGGCCATATTTGCAACGCCTCCGGGCAGTTATTTTGGGCATCCAACACCAAGTCCTATCTATTTGAATGGGGGAATCCTGAAATCTCAAAAACTGCTTGGCGAACTCACAATTAAATAACATATTTCAAATCAGCAACAAAATCTGACATGAACTGTCCCATTAATGTTGTTTCTTATTCTCAAATAGCTTTAAAAAAAGCTTATTTTTCAGGCTAGACGAGTCAATGCGCATGTGCAGTCCTAAGCTTCTAACGGCAATCAACGATTGGCTCTTTTACTTAGAAGGCGGGACATATTCCGCCATATTGCGCATTGCAGTTTCTCCCATTCATAACTAATAGGAGAGAACCGTTTTTCTATATCTATAGTCTTTGACTATACTATGAAAAAATCTTTAAAAAACCCACATTTATACTGACCCCAAACTTCTGAACAGAAATCTCTTATGAAATCTCTTCATGTCTCAATTGCTCCTTTTAGCAATCAAATGAAATGGAGAGCAAATGCTTTTCAGATGTTTTTCCTGAGAAAAACCCTAGTAATGACTCTCATTTAGTGTTTCTTAAGAGATCTCAATATTAACAATTTCATAAAGTGTTTCAGCTGTGCCAAGTCTGAAATCAAAAGTCACCCTCATGAAACTTTTTTCCACCACGAAATACAAAGGAATGATCAAAATATCAAAGCTTCTCTTTTTAATACAACAAAAGTGAAAATGCAAAGTTTAGATGCAGTTTAATCATCAATAAAAACTGTACCAGTTGACTTATATGTCCCTCTGTTATGAAAATCTACAGGAAATATGAGAAAACTTGCTGCCCAGACTCAGGAAGCTGTGGATATACACCTCTGTCATCTGTAGGGGTGGCTGGATTTGTTACAGTTTCCTGTGGAAGTAATATGGGGCTTCTCCCTGATGGCTAGCAGGCCATAATATGACTGTAGTAAGATTTATCCAGGGTTTTATCAGAAAAGATGGTATCGGTATAATTGGGTGAGATGCTCAGCCTCTGGACAAATCAGCTGCAAGTCTGAACACCCACCGAAAGATGTGGCTCTGTTAGAAAGCTTCACAGTGATACAAAAAGACCAGTATCTTCTTTAAAGGCTTTCATGCAGGCTCTGGTGAAAACATGTTGCTTTGAAGAGGAAGAATACAATTAAAGTTCACCCAAAAATGAAAATTCAGTCATTAATTACTCACCCTCATGTCGTTCTACACCCGTAAGACCTTTGTTCATCTTTGGAATACAAACTAAGATATTTTTGATGAAATCCAAGAGGTATATGACTCCTCCATAGACAGCAATTTAACCACCACTTTCAAGGTCCAGAAAGGTACTAAAGACATCATTAAAATAGTCCACGTGACAACAGAGGTTCAACCTTAATTTTATGAAGAGATGAAAATACTTTCTGTGCGCAAAATCAAAACAAAAATAACGACTTTATTCAACAATTCTGTCTCTTCTATGTCATTATCATACGTTGTTTCCGTCCAGCTTTCTTCGAGGCTCTATGTCAGAATGCCGACTCATTATTGGCCAGCTCTTGCGACAGCATCACTTGCATGCATCATGCTGCTCACATGATCAGTTTTGGACAATACTGAGCTGGCATTCGGACGTAAACATACTAATATATATATATATATATATGTATATATCGGAGATAATTTGATACAAAAATGAAACAAAATAAAGATTTCCATGAAGTCTCCAGACAAAACAGCAAATTTTCCTCTAAGAGAATAAAGAAGAAATCACAACAAGATTTGATCAGATGTGATAGTTTATTTGATTTTTAGATTATTAAATCTCACCGTCTGTCATATATTATATATCATATAGTATAGTCTTCTACATTAAATAATGTGGCAAATAAGAACATTGTGTTCCATGTGTTACCATCCACACATGCCCAATACAATAAACCTCATCTTATCTGTGTCACCATGCTGAAACACACACATACACACACACACACACACACACACACACACACACACAAAATGAGCTCCTCATATAGCTCACACACAGCAGTTCAGCCACTCTATGTGACCTTTCAATTATTGATCCTCTCCAGCACCCGTAGTTCCTCTCTCCCACTGGCTGCATATTAAATTCCTGGCTCTTGTATACCTGCAGCATCAGCAGAATAAACGAGGGTGATTCATCTGAGGCTGTCAGCACAGCGCGGGGTGAGAGGATATTTCCCTACCTAAAAAACAGAGAAACATTATAGCTCGCACTGAAGCTCATATGTCATAGTCATTCTCTCGAAATCACATCCAGACAGTGCGAACCAACTACTGCCTGTGCTTCATAATTTACATCAACCTTTATGTTGCAGCCGTTGATTTTTTTTTTTTGTCAAATTAACAGATTTCAACTTATTTTCTTTGTGTTTTCTTTGTGTTTCACAATAAAACTTGAAAACATTTGATAGTGTCTTCATCATTTTTTAACACTTTAAAAATGTTTGTTATGCATGCATTTTATTGTTTTAATCTAGTCCCAGATATTCAATTTGAAATATTACAATCCATCATTAAAATATTAATTATTGCATTTTTAAAAAGTATGATCATGTAAACAGAGTGAAATAAACATCAACTATATGTATTGTGTGAAAAACATTTAAATTTACAACAATATTTAAGGAATATTATTGTCAACTAAGACTAAAACCAATTAACTGAAATATATATATATATATATATATATATATATATATACTCCACTTCGTGTCATGCCTAACAACACCCTTCAGCCATGACTTATTCACGATACAGCACTAGCCTCGAGTACCTTATTGCTTTTATAAAACGGTTACCACACAATACAAATATTAAAGGCAAAAATATGTATCAATGCAACTTTCATGAAGTAAACTTTCACTAAAAGCCTTCCTTCCGCCGGAAAAAACAGTCACTGACCGTGAACAGCAACAGAAGTTACATTATTACGCCATTAGATGGCGGCAAAGACCGTCTTTATAATTGTGTCAGTCAGTAGCGAAGACTTTTACACTGAAAAGACTGAATTGTTGTGAACACGGAACAAGACGCAACTGACAAATGCTTTGACTAGCGCTGTCAGTCATGGGAAAACCCCTTAACTGTTAAAAGGACAAGATATTGCAGCAGACATTTAAACAGATTTTTTATTATGAACATAGGACTGACCTGAAGGAAAATGCTAAATCTGAATGCAGGTAATAAACTTGCATGTAATAAACTCATAGTAATAAACTATATTGTGAATAAAACACAGCTATTGACCAATCAGAATCAAGGACAGGAACTAACCGTTTATATATATATATATATATATATATATATACTTATTTTACATATTAGACTTATTTTATTTCAGCTAGTTACCAATAAATTATTATAAAATCACACAGATATATTATATTCATTTTATTATAATCTGTATAATCACTATAAATGCTAATGTCATTTTCACACTTACAGGAAACTATTCGTGCATTTCCTATTTTGGATCTTCCAGTACTCACCATAAATATTCTGCTCCATTAAAGCTGTCATAATTTCCAGTTCCCTTAGTCCCGCAGTCACACTGCCACATGGGAAGAGTGGACAGACCTGTCCAGAATAGCCCAGTCTCAAAAAGTCTCCAGTTGCCCTCTTGTACCAAGCACAGAAGTATTTTGGGAATCTGCTGTAGGATAAGATAGCGTGAGGACAGCTGCTGGTTAATTTTAAGTTTAGTGTCTGTGGATCTGGGTACTATGAAAATGATCCACAATCCAATGGTGGTACACATTACTAAAATAGTGTAGAATAGCATAGCATAACATACCAGGTTCAAAATTATCCCCGAAGTCATGTGCTAGCATCCTTTGAAGAGGTTTTACTGCAGGTGTCAGACTACAGGAAATGGAAAACAGTTGATTGACTGTGTGTGAACTATGTTGAAAGATCACGGTTACATCATGTGAAATGGCAAAGATTTTATTTTAAGATGACAATTAAACTACTTCATCTTTGCATACTGTGGTGCTAACAATGCCAAGGTCATATGTTTGATTCTCATACTAATATTTCACTAACTATCTTTGGATAAAAGCATCTGCATAACTGTAAATATTAAAATCATTTCGAATTGCAACCTGTTTTACTTCTGTAATGTGAGGCATTACTAATTGAAACAGAAAAAATGTATTAAATTAAAACTTCTGGATTGTGAAAAGGCATTACATGGAGTCAGACTGCTAAAAAGTTGCTGTTTGACTATTGGTTAACATTATCCAATAGCCTGTGCAACATCTGTGTTTCGAATAAAAGGTTTCTAAATTAAGGCTGTTCTTCTATTCATCAAAGAATCCTGGAAAAATGCATTAAAATTTCCACAAAAATATTAAGCAGCACTGTTGAGCAAGAATGCTACTTGAACACCAAATCAGCATATTAGAATGATTTCTGAAGGATCATGTGACAATAAAGACTGTAGGAATGATGCTGAATAAATTGCACTTTAATATAGCCTATATTCAAAATGGTTATTTTACATTTTAATAACAATATTATTGTACTTTCGATCAAATAAATGCAGCCTTGGTGCGAAGAGACTTCTTCCAAAAACAAATTACGGACCCCAAACATTTGAAGGGTAGTGTACTTTTTTCTAAAAATGTTTAATATAACCATATATAAACATAAATAATAAGATTTATGAAAAAATATATCATGACTATATCTTTGCTTGGCACAAATAGGGTAATAAGATATTTAGAGCCATGAAGGACAACTGTGGTACAAAAGGACACAAATAACCCCAGGTGAGATGCTGTACCCATTTACCTCTATGCAACAGCAAAGTGCACACTGGGACATATTAAAAACGTCCTGCACCAAAACCCGAAGGTGATACAGTAAAGAATCTCATTTCTTTCAAGACAAACTGAAATTTGACTCACAATGCTAGGCTAAGAAAAAACACCACTAACGGTCAACAGCAGCACTTTATTTACTTAGAAGAAGGTACACATGGCCAGCTGGATGAATTATTTACCCATTGACATGCTACAAGGATTCAAAGAGGCTGTGCTCATCCTATGCCAAAAACATCTATGGCACAGGAATGCAACAAGAAAGCATTTTGGAGGAAGCTGTCAGACAGAGTTCAGCAGCACTGTGGCTGTGCCCAGCAGGAGCTCATCATCCAAGAGTAAAAGAACAGCAGGTTCCCCAGCGCTCGCTGCCTGTGGAGTGATGGATGCTTTGCCAGGCTATGCTGAGTCTGCTGAGTCACTGCATGCCCATCCTACCTTCACCAGAACCACTCTAGAGGCCCAATTAACTGTCTCGCACAACAGCCTCAGCTGAACTCAGGTCAGTTCTACCTGTTAGACCAATGTGATGTATACCTGACTGAAAACTGAGTTGCTGATTCTAGTTTAGTCAACTGAAATCCATGTCTTAAAGGGATAGTTCTTCCAAAAATGAAAATTTGATGTTTATCTGCTTACCCCCAGGGCATCCAAGATGTAGGTGACTTTGTTTCTTCAGTAGAACACAAATGATGATTTTTAACTCCAACCGTTGTGGTCTGTTCAATTCAATTCACATTTATTTGTATAGCGCTTTTCACGATACATATCGTTTCAAAGCAGCTTTACAGAGAAAGCATATCAACATTACAATTTGGAGACTGCAGTTAGCTAATAATGTAATAATTTAGGCGATTAACATACAATCACTGTTAGCAATGTAATTGGAGGTAGAAGCAAAGAGCTCCTGGAAAAATGAATTACATATTAACAATAATTAGGTCTGTCAGTCGTATAATGCATGTCAATGGGAACAAAATCTATGAGAGTAAAAAAAACACGCACAGACAAATCCAAATTAAACCCTGCGGCTCGTGACGACACATTGATGTCCTAAGACACGAAACGATCAGTTTGTGTGAGAAACCGAACAGTATTTATATCATTTTTTACCTCTAATACACCACTATGTCCAACTGCCTTGAGCATCCGGTGTGTGAGGTCTGAAGACGTGCTCTGGTGACAGAAGTGATCTCTCACGCTTATAGGTCAATAAGTGCAAGAGGTCACTTCCAGCGTCAGAGTGCATTCAGACCTCAAACACCGAATGCTCAAGGCAGTTGGACATAGCAGTGTATTAGAGGTAAAAAATGGGTCACCGTGATTTTGCCAAGTAAGACATGTTCCTGGATCAACATCTTTGTTGATCCTGGAACAACATTCCATTCAACCAATTAGATTTGAGGGACAAGTTTACCATTTATGTCAAGTTTAGGCTTACAACCTGGGTTAGGTGCTTCCACAACAGTGTTATTCAACTATCATTTCCCTCTGATTTTAGGGATAAGTTATGGGTAGGATTAGGTTTAGGGGTTGGGAAAAGGTTAGGACAAAATTTTTGGATAGGAATGTTGTTCCAGGATCAACAAAATATGTTGATCCAGGAACAAGTCTTACTTGGCAAAATCACGGTGACCTAAAAAATGATATACTGTTCGGTTTCTTGCACAAACCGATTGTTTCGTGTCTTAGGACATCAATGTGTCGTCACGAGCCGCAGGGTTTAATTTGGATTTGTCTGTGCGTGTTTTTTTTTTATTCTTATAGATTTTGTTCCCATTGACATGCATTATACGACTGACAGACCGCAACGGTTGGAGTTAAAAATCATCATTTGTGTTCTACTGAAGAAACCTACATCTTGGATGCCCTGGGGCTAAGCAGATAAACATCAGATTTTCATTTTTGGGTGAACTATCACTTTAATCAAGCTGTCAATCTGCGAGAGGTAGATGTGTTATTGTACTCCACTATTTTTATTTGATGATCTATGAGCCACGCATTGTTAAGATGCTGTGTTCAGTTAAAAGTTAGAGCAAGAAATACGCATTTTGTCAATCCACCAGAATAAAGCACTAAATCAACTATGACTCCAGCTATATTGGCAGAATCTTAAAGGGTTAGTTCACCCAAAAATGAAAATAATGTCATTAATTACTCACCCTCATGTCGTTCCACACCCGTAAGACCTTCGTTCATCTTCAGAACACAAATTAAGATATTTTTGTTGAAATCCGATGGCTCAGTGAGGCCTGCATTCACAGTCATGACATTTCCTCTCTCAAGATCCATAAAGGTACTAAAAACATATTTAAAACAGTTCATGCGAGTTCAGTGGTTCTACCTTAATATTATAAAGCGACGAGAATACTTTCTGTGCGCCAAAAAAAACAAAATAACAACTTTTTAACAATATAGTGATGGGCCGATTTCAAAACACTGTTTCAGAGCTTTACGAATTGAATCAGTGACCCAGATCTTTTATCAAACGGCTAAACTGCTGAAATCACGTGACTTTGGCGCTCCAAGTCACTGATTCGATTCGTAAAGCATCATGAAGCAGTGTTTTGAAATCAGCCCATCACTATATTGTTGAAAAGTCAGTATTTTGTTTTTTTGGCGCACAAAAATATTCTCGTCGCTTTATAATATTAATATTGAACCACTGTACTCACATGAGCTGATTTAAATATGTTTTTAGTACATTAATGGATCTTGAGAGAGGAAATGTCATTGCTGGCTATGCAGGCCTCACTGAGCCATCGGATTTCAACAAAAATATCTTAATTTGTGTTCTGAAGATGAACAAAGGTCTTACGGGTGTGGAACGACATGAGGGTGAGTAATTAATGACATTATTTTCATTTTTGGGTGAACTAACCTTTTAAGGCCCTGTCCACGCGACCACGGGTATTTTTAAAACCGCAGCTTTTTCTATACGGTTTGGCCGTTCGTCTACACACAAATACAGTATCTGGTCACTGAAACTGAACTTTTTTGAAAGCTCCTGCCAGGGTAAAGATTTTTAGAAACTCTGTTGTCATGTAGACGGTGAAACCGGAGATTTTGGCTTGTGACAGCGGAACAGGTGTTGTGCCGAATTTCGACTCCCTGCCAAATTATGACCCCCCTCATTGAAGTCGCTACCTGATTGCCTAATCCTAACCCCTCCCCCGCACCTAATCTTAAACCTACCAATACTAGGGGGTAATAATTTGGTGGGGGTCAGAATTCGGCACAACACTGGAACTGGTAATAACCTTTTTTCCAGGCTTCTGATTGGCTTTACGGTTAGGCTTACATCGCCACCTGTTGGTTTGGTATGCTCTTGACAATGCTTCAAAGCGTGTTTTTCATGTGGACACGATTTTTTTTTTTTTTTAAACGAAGGAGGACAAAACTAAGTTTATAAAAATACCCGTGTACATGTGGACTAGGCCTAAAACGCTCGCGGCGAACATCACTGCCCGTGCCGATTGGCTGCTGCCTGCAACATTCAAAATCTGTCAATTAAAGTTAGAAGGTTGTAGCTACTTCCAGTTTCTGAACTGCTCTGATCTATTTTACTTGTAGTTAGTATTATTTTCTTTATATATTAGCTACTTATTTTATTATATTATTTATTTTATTTATATATTACTTTAGTAAAAACCAAATGCTAGGCTCATTTAGTTGGACTCACACAAAACAAAACATAAGACAAAAAGAATATAAACTGTAATATAATTTTAATAAATCTGCCCATCACTTTCCAAAAAAGTATTTGTAATAAAAGTGTGTGTGTGTGTATATATATATATATATATATATATATACATAATCACACACACACATTTTTTTCACTGACGAAAAGGAGACAATAACAAAATAAAAAACAGTTTTGAATGATAAAAAACTATTCTCCAGGAGTTGGCTATATTTAAATAATATGTAATGCTTAATTTATGCATTACAATACAAATGTGCATATTTATAAACAATAAATAACTTTCAGGTCAGATACACTGCATCCAAAGGAAAGATGTTTTTCAGCCTGTGAAGTTTCTCTTAAAAACAGTTTCCGGACTTGACTCGTCCCTCAAGGAGCCACAAAGCAGAAACGTGATCCCATAAAAAGATATCCCACCTCTCAAATCGAGATAAAAATGTCTCAATGATTTCTGAATGCTGTTGTGATGTAGTCATCATGATTACCCGAGTATTTTAATCCATTAAAGAGCACAGGTCACATTTAGTCATCTTGACAGACACACTGATGGTATAACACGATCTTCTTATGTGCCTGAAGCTCCAAATGTTCAAGGCTATATAAAGATTGCCTAGTAACAAACACACTGGCTCTTATAATAGCAGTAAATATGTGTGATCTAACATATACTCCTATCAGCTCATATTAATGAGGATATCTCATGTTTTGCTGCATCCATCAGCATGCATTACCAGAGCTGATCGTGCAGAAGTGCATCTCGGTGGAGATCCAGGAACAAATATTCAGGTTAATAAAAAACTCAGACCTTCGGCTGCAGCCTGACCGCTGTATAATTAGCATGCAATGTGCTGTATCTATGGCAACTGCAGAGACAAGCTAAATGAGATGTTACCGACTCTGACCAATATCAACACATTCTTTTCTAATAGTGTTCACATAAGCGATAGAACTGATATGGGCGAAAAGCTTACAAAGGAAGCTTTGTTTTATGTGGCCATATGGGCAATAACCTCAACTACATATCTCCTGTCCACTGTTTTTCCTATTTTTCAATGATATGCGTATTTTCCCACGCACATTTCAAGTATCCGGTGGAGGTAGGAGGACATCCTGATGGCAAAAACAGGAGAAAGATGGCTGTATAAGAAGGCCATAGGTGGACAGGACTCATTATAAAAACACCAGGAATGATGGACAACATCCTAAATGCTTCATATAATTGCTTGTTATATCATCTGTATATAAATAGGATGTGCTAAAATGAGCCTGAAACGGCGTGAGCTCATGTGTGCGTCACTTCTGTGACAATTTCTAAATTGGTCGCTGTCAAAAAAATAATTGGAAAGCAGTTTCAAAACATGTCTTTACATCACGTGCACAGTTGCTGCTGAATGAGGATCGATGAATCATGTAAAATTATAATTTAAATAATATGAAATATAATAAAAATAACATAATATATAAAATATAAAAAAGCACAATCTGGTAGAAGGACATATTCCTGAAATATTCCTGAACTCATGATATTTTACCATGTTACCATTTAAGAAACCACAGGTAAATTAGGGTAAAAAATTTAAGTAATAGAAATCACCATACTTTCCCCACTTGGTTTTTTAAAAATGTTATGCAAATGAAGCATTAGCTAATTAAATATATGCACTGATTTGTATACATTTCCAGAACAGAAATCTGAACAGACTCAAAATACATTTTATTGACATTAATTGTCATAAAAAGGTTTTACAGGATTTTGAATCATCCCTTTTTTTCCACTAAATGTGACTCTGGACCACAAAACCAGTCATAACGGTACATTTTTGTGAAATTGAGATTTAGACATCATCTGAAAGCTGAATAAATAAGCTTTCCTATGGTTTGTTAGTATAGGACTGGACAATATTTGGCTGAGATACAACTATTTGAACATCTGGAATCTGAGGGTGCAGAAAAAATCAAAATATTGAGAAAATCTCCTTTAAAGTTGTCCAAATGAAGTCCTCAGCAATGCATATCCACTCACAAAAATAATTTTTTGATATATTTATGGTAGGAAATTTACTAAATATCTTCATGGAACATTATCTTTACTTAATTTCCTAATGATTTTTGGCATAAAAGAAAAATCGATAATTTTGACCCATACAATGTATTGTTGACTATTGCTAAAAATAAGTCAGTTCGACTTATGACTGGTTTTGTGGTCCAAGGTTACAAATCCGAAAATATTGTCAACAACCACGTTTTTAGGAATAAAATGTATAAATCAGGTAAACGATACATTAACATACTCGCTTCAGAATATACAGTAGATGGGAATAAAACTGGAAATGCCTTTGAATATATGTATTGTAATTGAAATTTATGGACACAAACATATAAAGTCTAATAGAATAAACTCATAAATGTGCATTTTGGATGTTTTTTTCCACTAGTCTGAAAGAGGATATGTTATATAAGCAAAATTTTGAAATTCACCAGTGCATGGAAGAAAAGGTTTATCTGCAGTGTCTTGCCTTAATAAAACATATTCTTTAAAAAGTAAACAGCTGAAGTAAATGTATACTATTAGGCGCAGGTGATGGCACACAAAACAATATAAATGCACAACTAATGCACTGTGAAAGTATCCTTTTTCATTTCGTTGGATGAGATATGCTTGTTGACCAAACAAAATGTCTATTGTGATATCACTATTTCCATCATAATTCTATAAGTGGGTTCTTCTAACCACTTGAATAACACAAAGAAAACTGGTAGCTAAAATTAAACAGATTTAAAATTAAATGCAACACAGTGATTATGTAAAAACAGTCAAGTTTTCCTTTTAATTACTGAAGAAGAGAACTTATGCAGCAGATGATCAGACTAATGTGCTCTTTGTGATCCGGCACAAATGAATGCAGACGTCTCTGGTTGAGCGAGATGAGACGCACCCAGGATTAATCAGTATGGGTTGAATTCTGGCTACTCATTTAAACAGAGAGCAGTTTGAGGACAGGAGCTTCAGAGCGAAAAAACAGTGGCTTTCCACCCACATATGACTCATTAATATCAGCCAAATCCGTAAAGTATAAAGCTGAAAACAATGAAGAGGCGTGCAGGAAGAGGATGGAGTAAAAGAAGCAATGTTTAACTCATCACAGTGATTTACCTCGCAATTTACGACTGTCTGTGAGCGTGAGATTGCTTGAATATTACCACTGTATATGAGTGTTAACATATGAGCCGGAGTCTGGAGTAGTCTGAGCATGTCAGCGTTTTCAGATAGTTTGAAAGTGTCTTTGAATTAAGTGGTGCAATTATTGCCAGTAGGAGATCGTTCAGCTAACATGCTGAATCCTGCTCTCCACGCAAGCTTACTGAATAAGCTCAACCAGTGGGCTGATGTTCACTGGCTCTAATAATATGACATTTTGCAGTGACATTGGCCTCTAAGTTTTCATTATGGTTTTCAGAAGATGAACACTTTTATTTAGGCCTCTGGTTAGTTTGAAATTTAACTCCAACTATACAAATTCAACTATATTTAATATAGTATTATTTACCTTTATGATGAGATTACTGGAGGAACCACTGACAGTCGAATTTTTGCAGGAGACAGTTTTTTTTTTACTTGTAGATTTTTTAAATGTTTGTAATTTTACAAGTTTACTTTTACTTCACTACATTCCATAGCATAATATCTTACTTTTTACTTCGACTCATTTCATAAAATCGTGCAGTTCCTCGTTAGTTAGAAGTGGAGAAATCGAGACACGATGGCGTTGTCCGATAAGTGAAGGAATTGTTCGTTTGAACCGATTCTTTTCAATGAACCAGTTCACAAATAGCACTGATGACAGTGTTGCCAAGTCAATGGTTTTTTAGCGGAATTGGGCTACACTGTTGCCGCGGGTTGTTCTTCATGTCTGCGGGTTGAAGCGACCCCAAAAAAACAGTGTTGCCAAGTCCGCGTTTTCCTACGGAATTGGGCTACTTTAACACCGTTGCCGCAGGTTGTTTTTCATGTCCGCAGGTTGAAACGACCCCAGATAACATGATATTTAGCCCCTGGGATGCGAATTTTACCTGGGGACCCCTGCCAAAAAGCTGATTTTACCCCCTAGAATGCAGTTTTTACTTGGGGATCCCCCCTGAAACGCCATTGGGCTAGTTTTGGGCTAGTTTTGAGTAGCAATTAGGTGGGTTTTGGTGTAAAAATCTGGCAACCCTGCAAAAAGCATGATATTTAGCCCCTGGTATGTAACTTTTACCTGGGGACCCCCGCCAAAAACGCAGATTTTACCCCCCGGAACGCGAGTTTTACTGTGGGACCACCCGTGATTGTGCTAGTTTTGAGTAGCAATTGGGCGGGTTTTGGTGTAAAAATCTGGCACCTCTGCAAAAAACATGATATTTAGCCCCTGGAATGTGACTTTTACCTGGGGACCCCCGCCAAAAAGCGTATTTTACCCCCCAAAATGCAATTTTTACCGGGGGATCCCCCCTGAAACGCCATTGGGCTAGTTTTGAGTAGCAATTGGGCGGGTTTTGGTGTAAAAATCTGGCACCCCTGCAAAAAACATAATATTTATCCCCTGGAATGTGACTTTTACCTGGGGACCCCTGCCATAAAGCGGATTTTACCCCCCGGAATGCGATTTTTACTGTGGGACCACCCGTGATTGGGCTAGTTTTGAGTAGCAATTGGGTGGGTTTTGTTGTGAAAACCTGGCAACCCTAACTGATGATTAATTTGTGAATTTAACTTGACCACATGATCTGGTAGGAGCGAGTCTCAAGTTAACTGGTCACTGAATTGGCCGTTTCCGACTCGAGCCAAGAACTGTAAATAATATGATCCTCTGATAAATACGGAGTACATAATAACCTATTTAAACTCTTTATCTGTGTGAATGGACATGAGGATGGAGTATACCGTCGCAAAAGAGAATAAAAGGTAGGCACTGATACTTAAACACATTCAAAAATAATTAGTTTTGTACTTATAAAAGTATAGAAATATAAAATGAGTATTTACACTTTTACTGGAGTAATTTTTCATGATGATGCCAGTACATGATTTGTGTACATCTACATTTAACACTACTTATGGGTCACCGTTTCTCAGAGAACTGCTCCTTTAAAAGATTCAAAGATGGTTATAGACACTATTGTGTTAACGTAACACATCAATGCCTTCATTTTGCACTCATATCTCCCCAGACAGTATCAGGACAGCTTTTCAAGTCGGCCAAAAAGCCTGGGCACCATTCCGAGCATACAGTAGGCCCTCAAACCATTAGCCAACTTTCAAAACAGACATAAATATTCAAGTTATGATTTAGTGCTTCATATTTCACAGATCTGAGGTGAACGTACAGTTTCAGGCAGAAGGAAAGGGACAGAGGGGTAAACCACTTTGCGTCTAATGGATCTGGGATGGGAACACATTCATCTAGTCAGGTGATGGAGCTGTGTATCAGTGTCATGCTCTGAAAATGGTGATCCAATTGAGGATGATGCATACCCATTTAAATTCCACAGCAGCTGGCGCTTCATTCCCACAGCCAGCCTCCTCTAAATCACAGGATTTGACCATCTGTGAAAGATGGCGGGAGAAGCACTGAACAGATGTTGGTTATTATATAGGGAATTCATGTAATCAGAATGGGGAAACAGACCACAATCTGCGGTTAGCAGCAGCCTGTATACTGTACCTTCGCCTACGGCTTCTAAATACAATACAGTTACATGCACTCAAGGACAAATTCACTGTTAGTTGTTATTATTTGAAATAATAGTGTAATACCAAATCACAAAGGATTATTTTTTTTACTTGGAAACAAGATTCCCAATCTTTTCCACCCTATTTTGAGAGTCAAATTTTGTCCACTGCAATAAAAGTAGTTAGTATCTGGCCACTTTATTTGGTACACCTGTTCAACTGCTCATTAACGCAAATATCTAATCAGCCAATCACATGGCAGCAACACAATGCATTTAGGCATGCAGGCAAGGTCAAGACGATCTACTAATGTTCAAACTAAACATCAGAATGGGAAATGAAGGTGATTTAAGTGACTTTGAACATAGCATGGCTGTTGGTGCATGATGGGCTATTCTGAGTGCTTCAGAAAATATCCACTGAGCGGCAGTTCTGTGGGTGAAAATGCCTTGTTGATGCCAGAGATCAGAGGAGGATGGCCAGACTGGATTGAGCTTATAGAAAGGCAACAGTAACTCAAATAACCACTCTTTACAACCGAGGTCTGCGGAAGAACTCACAACACGTCGGACTTTTTAAGCAAATGGACTACAGCAGCAGATGATCACACAGGACAATAGAAGATTGGAAAAATGTTGCCTGGTCTGATGAGTCTCGATTTCTGCTGTGACATTTAGATGGTAGGGTCAGAATTTGGTGTAATCAACATGAAAGCATGGATCCCTCCTGCCTTGTATCAATGGTTCAGGCTGTGGTGGTGGTGTAATGGTGTGGGGGAAATTTTCTTGGCATACTTTGGCCACCTTAGTACCAACTGAGCATCATTTAAAAGCCACAGCCTACCTGAGTATTGTTGCTGGCCATGTCCATCTCTTTATGACCATCTTCTGATGGCTGCTTCAGTGAAACTGAAACACCTGGTTTCAGATCACAATCATTTATTAGTATGGTGTATGGCTCCTTTTGTGGCCAGTGCATCATCAGTTCATCTTGGGAATGGCAGATACAAGTCCTGCACAGTGGCCAGAGGGATTTTGAACCATTTCTCTTCCAAAACAGTGGCCATGCAGGTCACTACGTGATGCTGGTGGAGAAAAATGTTTTCTGACTTGCTGCTCCAAAATACAAAATAAGTGGCTCAGAATATTATATCTGGTGACTGTGCAGGCCATATGAGATGTTCAACCCCATTTTTGTGTTCATTAAACCGTTCTGTCACAATTCTTGCTGTGCGTATTGGTGCATTATAGATACACGGCACCTCCTTCAGGGTACAATATTTGAACCATTAGGTGCACATGGTCCTCCAGAATGGTTCAGTAGTCCTTGGCAGTGATGCGCCCATCAAGCACACTAGGGAATGCCATGATTTTGCAGCCCAAACCATCGATGATCCACCCCCGTGCTTCACTCTGGACACGCAACAGTTTGGGTGTTAACTCCCACGGATGTGAGAAAGTCCACCTTCATGGTCTCATCAGAGAACAATAGCCTACATGTTTCACATTGTCCACAGCCCAAGATTTGCACTGTTGGCACCAATAAAACCGACATTTGGCGTTGGCACGAGTGACCAAAGGTTTGACTATAGCAGCCAGACCATGAATATTGACTCTGTGGAGCTCCTGACAAACAGTTGTGTGGATTGCAATATTTTATGTACAGCTGTGCTATTGCTCTGCTAATTCAACCGTCACACTCTCAGGCCCTGTCCCAAATGGCACCCTAAACACTCACGGTCTTCCTACGAGTCCGCACTTTCTTGACGTAACGTTGCTTTGACTGTCGTGAAGAAGTCTGAAGAAGTCTCTCACCAGTGCGGGCTCAGCAAAAGTGCGCATCAAGGGCACATATCGGCCGCAAAGGGGGCGCTCGTGAGCACCCTTCTGAAGCCTAAAATTGACAAATGGGACACCCTACGGTCTCGTGGACTTAACGGACATGCACACGCGGCAGCCATTGTAAGTCCACAAGACTGAAAGTGCATAGAAGTGTGCCATTTGGGACAGGGCCTTACTGGAATGTGGAATATGCAATCAGTGAAGATTGGTCACCAGGCCACGCATATATATAGCTGTGAATCCTCCAACACTATATTGGAAAGTGTTTCAGTTTCATTGTCCATATATATACATATATATTTAGACACACACACACATAAACATATATATATACAGAGAGAGAGAGTGAGTCTTGGTCAGAATTATTGGAACCCTTGGTATATATCATCAATATATAGGACACACGTCCTCTTCCAGTCGGATCTTTGAAAGTGTGGGCCTAGTTTTCTGAGGTTCTGGACATCTTGTTCAGATACATGCCATCATGGATTCTAGCAAATACCAACAGATAAAAAAATCAAAACCTGACGGCCTAGAAATCTTATAATGGGCCGTGGTTGGATCTTCAAACATCAAAAACAACACAAAGATGGGTCACTGAGCACAAAATGAAGCTTCTGCCATGGCCATCCCAGTCCCCTGACCTGAACACTATAGAAAACTGAAGAGGACAGTCAATATGAACTTGGGAATCTGAAGGATCTGGAGAGATTCTGTACGGTGGAATGGTCTGTGATCTCATCCGGCATTATGGAAGAAGACTCAGCTGTTTTCTTGGCAAAAGGAGGTTGCAAAAAGTATTGAATAAAAGGGTGCCATTAATTGTGGTCAACGTGTATTGGAGAAAAACATTTCATGAAGAGATTCGCCCTGCCCATTTTCAGTTCTTTTACTTAAATAAAAGGTACGATTTTTTGTGAATTAAAAAAAAAAACAATGCCGATTTATTTTCACTGTTTTTTTGTTGTTCATATTTACCAAGGGTGCCAATTATTTTGACCATGACACTCTCTCTCTACACACACACACACATACTAATATGACAAATAGGAACACACAGAATTATGGCCAATTATATGCCAATTTTAAATAAATAATTTAAAGGGTTAGTTCACCCAAAAATGAAAATAATGTCATTTATTACTCACCCTCATGCCGTTCCACACCCGTAAGACCTTCGTTAATCTTCAGAACACAAATTGAGATATTTTTGTTGAAATCCGATGGCTCAGTGAGGCCTGCATAGCCAGCAATGACATTTCCTCTCTCAAGATCCATTAATGTACTAAAAACATATTTAAATCAGTTCATGTGCGTACAGTGGTTCAATATTAATATTATAAAGCCACGAGAATATTTTTGGTGCGCCAAAAAAACAAAATAACGACTTATATAGTGATGGCCGATTTTAAAACACTGCTTCATGAAGCTTCGGAGCGTTATGAATCTTTTGTACCGAATCATGATTCGGATCGCGTGTCAAACCACAAAACTGCTGAAATCACGTGACTTTGGCGCTCCGAACCGCTGATTCGACACGCTGATTCATAACGCTCCGAAGCTTCACGAAGCAGTGTTTTGAAATCGGCCATCACTATATAAGTCGTTATTTTGCTTTTTTTTTGGCGCACCAAAAATATTCTCGTCGCTTTATAATATTAATATTGAACCACTGTACTCACATGAATGATTTAAATATGTTTTTAGTACATTAATGGATCTTGAGAGAGGAAATGTCATTGCTGGCTATGCAGGCCTCACTGAGCCATCGGATTTCATCAAAAATATCTTAATTTGTGTTCTGAAGATGAAGGTCTTATGGGTGTAAAACGACATGAGGGTGAGTAATTAATGACAGAATTTTCATTTTTGGGTGAACTAACCCTTTAATTGAATGATAAATGGTTAATCAGGTTTCCATCATTTTAACTATTGAAAAGCAATTACCAAACTGAAATATTACAAATTTAATTAATTTTAACAGAAACAGTCATTGTTCCTGTAAAATAATAAAAAATGTTATTTAAGTTAGTTTTAAAGAAACTTATCATTTATCAAACTGCATAACAATCTGCATGTGTATTTACATTTAAAACATTTTTGCTCTTCCTGTTGTGTCCTTGCTTATGTCTTGCTTATACTGGTATCTTATCAGATCCCAAAGCAGATTCCAGAGACTTCTATAAAGTGGAGCAAAATATGCCCTTATTTTGAGCTTAGTTCTTATCTCACAGACAGAAGGGTCGAAACACCACAGCCTTTCATACTTTATGACTTCAGAATAATTGCCGCTGGAAGCAAAAACATTCAATACAACAGGCAGTTTTCAACTCCTTTAATGGTTCAGTTGGTATAGATTTTGGACGCATTTAAGTCAAGGGACGAGGTTGACGGCCATAAGGGGGGGGGGGGAAAACAGAACAAAAAAAACATTCATTCAATTGAATTTTAAAACAATAAAAAAAAAAAAGCAATTCACATTAAATAGTTTAACAGCTCAAGCGAGTATGGACAACATGCAATGAAGTCAATGAATTAAACAAGAATCCAGAGTGACATTCATATGGATGCAAAGCTGAAAGGCCACAAACCCAACCTGAAACGAGTGCATGTAAGACACGATTGTATGATTCTGATGTTAAGAAACAATGCATAGACAAAACAGTTAAAAGCAACCAGATGCACGTTCCTGTCATTGGTGAGATAATGCGGCTGTCGCATGGATAAGTAGCCTTAATGACTGAACACATTCAATCAAATACTTATTGCTGATATTAGCGAGAACTATAAAAGCCATTTCCATAAAAGGACTTACATCCACAGATTAAAAAGAGGTGTACATTGAGGCTCTCGTGACCATTACAGAGCTACTTGAACATATACACCGTAGATCACAATGCAGGCATGCGTCATTTCAAAACACTAAGACACAATAAGCAAGTTAACAAAACATGAATACGCTTTAAATACTGAACATGAAATAATGTTACCAAAAAGGTCAGAGGCCAAAACACGAAATCAAATTGGAAAAAGTTTGGTTTGTGGGACGTTTAGCGTCCTCTGAATTAACACAAGCTCATATTCATCTTCAACGTCAATTAAAATAACTAAACGTGTTTCACTAGCACCACTGAATCAGACAGTCGAATATACGGTGCCACATACTCACGTCTGAGCACGGCACATCCTGTTGCGACGCTTAAGGCTGAGATTTTCCATTTGACGTAAATTTGTGGTTATTAAGGTTTCTAAAGTCATTCGTATTAAAAACATGCGGTTACAAATCAGAATCGAAGTTTAAAAGGGGTTTGTGTTTGTCTACATTTTAAGACATTGAAAAAATAAATAAGGACCTAAGACATTCATTAGATACCTTTAGAAATATTTTACATAAAAACACGGTTGGCACAACTCGTTCACTTTTCTACTTTTTTCTCACGTTCTGTACAAAAAAAATCTATGAAATTTCACATTAATCCAAACATCGAAAAAACAGATCATGAAACATCAGGTCATTCGTGTACATCATTCTGTGAGTGTGTGCTTGTGTACGGGCCTCGGTATCCTCCACAACAACATGAATGTTATTTGGATGAAATTATGATGCGAACAACTACTAAACAATCAAAAACCCTGAAAATAAAGAAAACAAACAAACAAAAAAATCTACCTGCATGATCCTGTAGACAATAAAACTACATACACACACACACACAAAAAAAAAAATGTCTGTAATAACAACCCATAAGGCGATTTATATTTTTTCGTAGTTTGACCAGACAAATGAAGCTCTTGGTCCATTAAGTCTCTCATGGGAACAAATATAAAACGCCACTTTACGGAAGCATGATTCAAAAAGAAAAAAAAGAAAAGAAAGTTAAAAAACCCAAATCAAACATTTACCCGCCAGGACTCTTTCTGACTGGTTTGCTGTAAGTCACCAGGTAGTGCGGCCACAGGGCCCGATAGTGTAACAGTTAGTGTGAGGAAGAAGAGGGAAATGGGGAAAGAGAAGGGAAGTGGGGCAACTGGCATGCAGCAGAGCCCCGCCCCTCTCCTGTCTCAGGCTCCGCCCTCTCCATCGGTCAACAGTGTTGTGTTGCGTTCAGCTGTAGTGACTCGGCATGGCGAGAGGTCACTGTCTCCTGTCCTCGGTCTCTGATCTCGAGAAGGCCATCACCACGTCCTCGGCTCCTGGGGAAAGGACAGAACAATCAAAACCAGTGAAACGATTTGCATCAGACGATAACCAGGTCTAACTGGCTGGTTATTATTCCATATTCACAGATTATATGCAAAAAATACACAACTATATCATTGACACATATTTATTTTTATAAATGTTTTAAGTAAGCTAATAATTATTATTACGATTATAAAATTAAAGTACCTATTCAAAGAAATTTCCAGTCAAAAATTAAATACTTATTTGAAAACTATTCACACATAGCACTAATACAGCCACTCTTCCAGGCTATTATCCTAACAGCTTTATTAGGGAAAGAAAATTGAATCTTAACAACCTAGCAAATTACGTGAGCTCGTTCAATGGCAGCAGACATCATTATAATGGCTGAAGAGTAAACAGGCTGTGTGGTGTGTAAACTCAGACAATGCCTTACAAACATTTCAAAAGCAATCTAGGGCTATGTTCAGAATGCTATGGAAGCATACTGTGCAGTATACACTTGATACTACATACTAATTGCTTAAATAGTATGTAAAATATTACCAAAATATGGAACAGGAAACATTTAAAACAGCTCAGTGTAGCACAACTGTGTTTTTTTTTTCCACCCAATTCTACTAAGTTCCACATATCTGAAATCTTGTATTTTTATTCAAAGTAAAAATGTTTTAATACCCATAATTCTAATAATTTGTCACACTAGAAATGGATGATCAAATCAAGTGCATTTAAAGGGTTAGTTCACCCAAAAAATGAAAATTACCCCAATGGCAGTAAATAGAGGATGAGATTTTGAAGTCCAAAAAAGTGCAACCATCCATCATAAAAGATATCCAAACGGCTCCGGGGGCTTAAAAAAGGCCTTCTGAAGTGAAGCAATTGGTTTATGTACGAAAAAAAAAAAAATTATATTTAAAACTTTAAAAATTAAAATAACTAGCTTCCGACAGACGGCTATATGCATCGATTTACCGCGAAAGAGTAAACTCTTAAGGCTGATTTATACTTCTGCGTTGAGTGTACGCCGTAGCTACGGCGTAGGCTGTGTGTAGGACGCGTAGCCTACGACGTAGCCTGACGTGCACCTCTTCAAAAATGTAACAACGCGTCAATTCTACGCGGACCGCAAGCGCTGTGATTGGTCTGCTAGAACCCCTCTCTTGGGTCAAAAAACTGGCGCGGAGCAATAGGAGAAGAGCAAGCATTTTCAACTTCCATAGGAATGAAAAACGCTCTGTTTCAGGGGACACATGCAGTCATACTGCAACAAAAGTCATTACCTATTTGCCGCTTCTATTTGTAAGCTTCTCTGACAACGTACATGACAAGCTGCTGCTTCTTCGGCTTTTGCCTTGATACTCAACATGACCGCGGACACTGCCTACTAGAGGTCTGCATGCACGTCAATGCGGACAACGACGCAGAAGTATAAATGAAAACAGACGCATAGCCTACGGCGCAGAGGCTCCGGCGTAGGTCCGACGCAGAAGTATAAATCAACCTTTACCCAACGCATGACGTACTGACAAACGCAGAAGCACAGAGGAGAGAGCAAAACAAAACACCGGTCACGAATTAGAAAGTCTAAAATTAGAATTTTTAAAGAGAAATGTCGGAGGATTACGATATAAGACAAGGAGCTTGAGTTTGTTGCCCAGCCCTATTTGTTTGAACAGCGAGAGGCATCTTATGCTACTCCTACATCGCATCAGGGGTTACTCTTTTGGCGCAAGTCGACGTGCGTACGGCCGTTTTAGTCTTTAAGGTTTTAAATATGGATATTTTTATTACACAAAACCCATCACTTCACTTCAGAAGGCCTTTATTAACCCCCTGGAGCCATGTGGATATCTTTTATGATGGATGGTTGCACTTTTTCCTCCATTCACTGCCATTATAAAGACTGGAAGAGTCAGGACATATTCAATATAACTCAGATTGTATTCATCTGAAAGAAGATAGTCATATACACCTAGGATGGCTTGAGGGTGAGTAAATTTCATTTTTGGGTGAACTATCTATTTAAGCATGGGTTCAAGTCCCAGTGAATGTATAAACCGCTGAAAATGTATACCTTGAATGCGATACAAGCATCTACCAAGTCCATAAATGTAAATGTATTGTGGAAAACCGTACCCAGTGTGCTCTGTTGGGTGGTGTAGTGAGGGTCATATTTTCAGGACATAGTTAGCAGGGTAGGTAAAGTTGGCCAAGGTATCTAAATTCTGTTGTAAAGATAAGCCTACTTTTAACCGCACTGACCCCACTGACCTCAAATCAATATTTCACACATTAATACTCCAGCTGCCCTGATCTCTGCCCTGGAGAACTGTGGGGATGGATGTTCACAGTATATCAGAATGAGTCCATTATGAGAGTGAATACAGAGCAGACACCTATAGACCTCAGCTTGTGTTCACATAAACAGCTTAACGTCAAGGTCGAATCAGCATCTGTTTTTGTAGCATGTGGTATGAGACACACAACACCCACATTACCAACCACTGCTTAGGATTTTCTGTTCCACACTGATAAGAAATGTGGTTAAAAGCCTTTATAAGCCAAATCTACTACTGTCCGTATCTGAAATACAGACCCGTGTGTGAGCCAAAACAAACACTGCAAGAGATGTCCTCTAAAGACATGAAAATGTCACCGGCGGATTACGGGAAGTCTGTGGGGCGTTTAAAGAAGCGTTTGTGATTTCAGTCAGGTTCGGGCTAAGTCTCAGCGAGGGAAGGCTCTAATCAATTCCAATCCTGAATTAACGATCCCGCCCGGGGATGGAAAACAAACCCCTGCAAACCAGGTAAACAGAATTTGTAGGTCCAGCTGTCCCTCGATGAACACGGATTAATAACAATGCCACAAACGTGTAAACAGTAGTAAATAAACAGCAAAACTTGAGCTCTGGGCAGATTATTTTAGATCAGGTGGACATCTGAAGGTCAAAGGCAGCAATGCTAATGTAGTCCATTATCATATGCTTGGCAACCCAGTGTCTTCGTATGGACCTATTTTTTTAAATTCTAAACTGGTTTGAAGAAAAGTAGTGTTTTGACTGCCCTAGCTGAAGCTTAATAAGCAGAAAGCAGAACGTCGGCATGTTAATTTCCTCTTCCTTTCATGTACTCCAGACCACAAATCAGACACTCCACTGTCTCAATGTAAAATGACCAGTTTCATTCTCCAGGACTTTAGGACATTCTGTCAAACTGTCAAAAAGCAGAAGAAACGCATTCAACATCAAAGCTGCCCTTTTACCTTAATGAAGGTCTGTGTAATTTGGTGATGTTCTTTTCTTAAAATTTCCAATGGAGTTTGACAATATTAGGATATTTTATCAAACTTAAAGGGATAGTTCACTCAAAAATGAAAATTATGTCATTAATTACTCACCCTCATGTCGTTCCACACCCGTAAGACCTTCATTCATCTTCAGAACACAAATTAAGATATTTTTGATGAAATCCGAGAGGTATGACTCATCCATAAACTGCAATTTAACCACCACTTTCAAGGTCCAGAAAGGTACTAAAGACATCGTTAAAACAGTCGATGTGACTGCAGTTTTATGAAGTGACGAGAATACATTTTGTGCTCAAAAACAAAAAAAATAACTGTATTCAACAATCTCTTCTCTTTTGTGTCATTCTCGTACACTGTTTACATTCAGCTCTTCCAGGTTCTACGTCAGAATGGCGGCTTAGTATTGGCTGACGCTGTTGACGTGAGCAGCACGACGAATGCGTGTATGCTGACGCGTTATGACGTACAACCTGGAAGCACTGAACGTAAACAGCGTACACAGAAGAGAAGAGATTGTTGAATAAAGTCGGTATTTTTGTTTCGTTTTTGCACACAAGAAGTATTCTCGTCGCTTCATAAAATTAAGGTTGAATGACTGCAGTCACATCGACTGTTTTAACGATGTCTTTAGTACCTTGAAAATGACAGAATTTTAATTTTTGGGTGAACTAACCCTTTAATTATACTGAAAAATACTGCACTGAAAACTAGGCTCACAAAACTCATATTCCGGTTTTGAGTCATGGATCGGATAATTTTTCAGATCAGAACGAAAAAGAAAAAAAATGGGGGGTAACTTTGCTTTTCATTTATTACTTAAAGCACACTAAATACTTTGATATAATAGCAAACCTACTAGCCTAACTAATAAAGTTCAAACATTATGAAAGGCAAGTGAACAGTCAACAAATACACTAATTACAAGCATAGATAAATACAATATAACAAAGTTACAAATAAAGTAATTTCAGGTAGAGAAATGTAATAATTAAATGTAAAATAGCACTATGTTCTCTGTATAAATGTAATATAGATTAATCTTTGTTAAAGCTATGTTTTGCTATTCGATTAACGTTAGTGACAGTCAACAGCAGGTATTTATAGGATGCTGTCACTTTAAGACCTCATGCACGGATCTAATATAATGATACACATCAGATTTATTTCACAACAGTTTACGTTCACTTAAGACATAACCGACTGTGTTTGCAAGAATACTTACCGAGACTGGTATTTAGATAATATTTTGTGTGTGTGTCCATCCAAGTGCATGGAGACACGAAAGAGGAATCAATTCTGAGTGTGCACAGATAACAGCACGCGAGTACCGAACTAAATTCTCCGTCGCCTCTTCCAGCACTGGTATGGTTTCAAATTAGAGATGCACCGATACTAAATTTCTCTGCCAATACTGATAGCCGATTGTTCAGAATGATATCGGCCGATACCAATACTGATAGTTTGGTTTTTCTTAAGGAAAAAAAAAATCTCTTCCAAATAATCTCACAAACTATTCAGGGGACCCTCTCATTTGGTACACTACAATATTAGAGGTTACAATTAACAGCAGAGGTATTATATTCAGCTGCTGTTTATTTTCAGATATAATAATTACACTCAAATAAAAACTGAAATGTATAAAACTTAGTATCACATAAGGTAGTTTTCATAAGCACTTGTTGTCTTCATGGCAAATTTTCACAAACATATAATTAACAGTAAATAAGCTCCTCTCTAGTGTTTTTTATATGTAGATAGCTAAGGAACTGTGAACATTGGAAAACATTCCTGAGGTAAATTTGACATGTACTCACATGAACTGATTTAAATATGTTTTTAGTACCTTTATGGATCTTGAGAGAGGAAATGTCATTGCTGGCTATGCAGGCCTCACTGAGCCATCGGATTTCAACAAAAATATCTTAATTTGCGTTCTGAAGATTAACGAAGGTCTTACGGGTGTGGAACGACATGAGGGTGAGTAATAAATGACATTATTTTCATTTTTGGGTGAACTAACCCTTTAACGTCACTATTTTTAAATTGTTAATGCGTTAAAATTCAACACAAGTGATTTTCTTCACACAGTATGTATGAGTTGCAGTCTGAACTCGTCTTTCCGTACCCTTTTGATTGAGAGGATATCGGCCCTGATCATTGGCAGTTTTTAAACAATCGGCCAATAGCCGATAGTGATAATAGCAGCTTTTATCGGCCGATACCGATTGCTAGCCGATACATCGGTGCATCTCTATTTAAAATCTTTTGAATGTGTAAACTAGCAAGACAAAACACGTGCAAATGATAGCATTTCACTCTATGGTAGTTAAACTTGCAATTAATCCACGAATCACAGCATGCCGAACCGTGGGGCCTGGTCTGTACGGATCACGGATCAACAACGACCTGTTTAACCACTACTTCTAAGTCTGTTTTATGTGTTTATTGGCCTATAACACTTAAATGAAGATACTCTTTAGAACCGTCTTATTAAGCAGGGATGGTAAGAACAGTGACTTTTCATCTTTCTGATTAAAACAAAGCAGGAACATTAGCATACAGACAGACAGTCAATTCCATCCAGACAGCTTCAGAAGGGATCGTTAGCACCTTAATGAGAACACTGACACCCTGTTCACAGGCTCTATGCTGTCTGATTCTACTGAAAATGGGTCTAATTTCAGTCTCACTGATGTGTTAGCTTACAGCAGAATAAAAAAAACCTCTTAATATAAAAAGAGCAATGTTTTGATAGCGTCACAGAATCAGTAGTGTGTATACTTTTCAGGGAAATGTATAATAAGCTGGAATAGGAGAAATAAAAATAAGCTGGAATAGGATAAAAAAAAAAAAATTAACATCCAAATGGCACATCACCTCAAAAAAACAGTAAATTGTAAAGACTCCGCTGTATAGGCAGTAAACATGATGCAAACCAAATAAAACCAAACTGTGATGATGAAAATGAGACTGATCCTGAGTATTGTGACTACTAAACCATCAACAGCATGCCTTTGATCCTGTATCGTCTTAGGCTTGCATAACGC